>NC_138769.1:722907291-723087369 GCF_965119305.1 Pelophylax lessonae | reverse complement strand
GTCTCCTCTATACTGACACACTGATATGGGGTCTCCTCTATACTGACACACTGATATGGGGCTCCTCTATACTGACACACTGATATGGGGGTCCCCTCTATACTGACACACTGATATGGGGGTCCCTCTATACTGACACACTGGATATGGGGGTCCTCTATACTGACACACTGATATGGGGGTCCCCTCTATACTGACACACTGATATGGGGGTCTCCTCTATACTGACACACTGATATGGGGGTCCCTCTATACTGACAACACTGATATGGGGTCTCCTCTATACTGACACACTGATATGGGGGTCCCTCTATACTGACACACTGATATGGGGTCTCCTCTATACTGACACACTGATATGGGGTCTCCTCTATACTGGACACACTGATATGGGGGTCCTCTATACTGACACACTGATATGGGGGTCTCCTCTATACGGACACACTGATAGGGGGTCCCTCTATACTGACACACTGATATGGGGGTCCCTCTATCCTGACACACTGATATGGGGGTCCCCTCTATACTGACACACTGATATGGGGGTCCCCTCTATACTGACACACTGATATGGGGTCCCTCTATACTGACACACTGATATGGGGTCTCCTCTATACTGACACACTGATATGGGCGTCCCTCTATACTGACACACTGATATGGGGTCTCCTCTATACTGACACACTGATATGGGGTCCCCTCTATACTGACACACTGATATGGGGGTCCTCCTCTATACTGACCACACTGATATGGGGGTCCTCTATTACTGACACACTGATATGGGGGTCTCCTCTATACTGACACACTGATATGGGGGTCTCCCTCTATACTGACACACTGATATGGGGGTCTCCTCTATACTGACACACTGATATGGGGGTCCCTCTATACTGACACACTGATATGGGGGTCCTCCTCTATACTGACACACTGATATGGGGTCTCCTCTATACTGACCACTGATATGGGGTCCCCTCTATACTGACACACTGATATGGGGGTCCTCTATACTGACACACTGATATGGGGTCTCCTCTATACTGACACACTGATATGGGGGTCTCCTCTATACTGACACACTGATATGGGGGTCCTCTATACTGACACACTGATATGGGGGTCTCCTCTGATACTGACACACTGATATGGGGGTCCCCTCTATACTGACACACTGATATGGGGTCCCCTCTATACTGACACACTGATATGGGGTCTCCTCTATACTGACACACTGATATGGGGCCCTCTATACTGACACACTGATATGGGGGTCTCCTCTATACTGACACACTGATATGGGGTCCCTCTATACTGACACACCTGATATGGGGTCCTCTATACTGACACACTGATATGGGGGTCCCCTCTATACTGACACACTGATATGGGGGTCCCCTCTATACTGACACACTGATATGGGGGTCCCTCTATACTGACACACTGATATGGGGTCCTCTATACTGACACACTGATATGGGGTCCCCTCTATACTGACACACTGATATGGGGGTCTCCCTCCTATACTGACACACCTGATATGGGGGTCTCCTCTATACTGACACACTGATATGGGGGTCCCTCTATACTGACACACTGATATGGGGGTCCCCTCTATACTGACACACTGATATGGGGTCTCCTCTATACTGACACACTGGATAATGGGGTCCCTCTATACCTGACACACTGATATGGGGGTCCCTCTATACTGACACACTGATATGGGGTCTCCTCTATACCTGACCACACTGATATGGGGGTCCCCTCTATACTGACACACTGATATGGGGGTCCCCTCTATACTGACACACTGATATGGGGGTCTCCTCTATACTGACACACTGATATGGGGTCTCCTCTATACTGACACACTGATATGGGGTCTCCTCTATACTGACACACTGATATGGGGGTCTCCTCTATACTGACACACTGATATGGGGGTCTCCTCTATACTGACACACTGATATGGGGGTCTCCTCTATACTGACACACTGATATGGGGTCCCCTCTATACTGACACACTGATATGGGGTCCCTCTATACTGACACACTGATATGGGGTCCCCTCTATACTGACACACTGATATGGGGGTCCCTCTATACTGACACACTGATATGGGGGTCCCTCTATACTGACACACTGATATGGGGGTCTCCTCTATACTGACACACTGATATGGGGGTCCCTCTATACTGACACACTGATATGGGGTCTCCTCTATACTGACACACTGATATGGGGGTCCCCTCTATACTGACACACTGATATGGGGGTCCCTCTATACTGACACACTGATATGGGGGTCTCCTCTATACTGACACACTGATATGGGGGTCCCTCTATACTGACACACTGATATGGGGGTCTCCTCTATACTGACACACTGATATGGGGTCCCCTCTATACTGACACAATGATATGGGGGTCTCCTCTATACTGACACACTGATATGGGGGTCCCTCTAATACTGACACACTGATATGGGGGTCCCTCTATACTGACACACTGATATGGGGTCCTCTATACTGACACACTGATATGGGGGTCTCCTCTATACTGACACACTGATATGGGGGTCCCTCTATACTGACACACTGATATGGGGGTCTCCTCTATACTGACACACTGATATGGGGGTCTCCTCTATACTGACCACACTGATATGGGGGTCCCCTCTATACTGACACACTGATATGGGGTCCCTCTATACTGACACACTGATATGGGGGTCCCCTCTATACTGACACACTGATATGGGGGGTCTCCTCTATACTGACACACTGATATGGGGTCCCCTCTATACTGACACACTGATATGGGGTCTCCTCTATACTGACACACTGATATGGGGGTCCCTCTATACTGACACACTGATATGGGGTCCCCTCTATACTGACACACTGATATGGGGTCTCCTCTATACTGACACACTGATATGGGGGTCTCCTCTATACTGACACACTGATATGGGGGTCCTCTATACTGACACACTGATATGGGGTCTCCTCTATACTGACACACTGATATGGGGTCTCCTCTATACTGACACACTGATATGGGGGTCTCCTCTATACTGACACACTGATATGGGGTCTCCCTCTATACTGGACACACTGATATGGGGGTCCCTCTATACTGACACACTGATATGGGGGTCCCCTCTATACTGACACACTGATATGGGGGTCCCCTCTATACTGACACACTGATATGGGGGGTCCCTCTATACTGACACACTGATAATGGGGTCCCTCTATACTGACACACTGATATGGGGGTCTCCTCTATACTGACACACTGATATGGGGTCCCCTCTATACTGACACACTGATATGGGGTCTCCTCTATACTGACACACTGATATGGGGGGTCCCCTCTATACTGACACACTGATATGGGGTCTCCTCTATACTGACACACTGATATGGGGGTCCCCTCTATACTGACACACTGATATGGGGTCCTCTCTATACTGACACACTGATATGGGGTCCCTCAATACTGACACACTGATATGGGGGTCCCCTCTATACTGACACACTGATATGGGGTCTCCTCTATACTGACACACTGATATGGGGGTCCCCTCTATACTGACACACTGATATGGGGTCTCCTCTATACTGACACACTGATATGGGGGTCCCCTCTATACTGACACACTGATATGGGGGTCCTCCTCTAATACTGACACACTGATATGGGGTCCTCTATACTGACCACTGATATGGGGGTCCTCTATACTGACACACTGATATGGGGGTCTCCTCTATACTGACACACTGATATGGGGGTCCCTCTATACTGACACACTGATATGGGGGTCCCTCTATACTGACACACTGATATGGGGGTCTCCTCTATACTGACACACTGATATGGGGGTCCCCTCTATACTGACACACTGATATGGGGGTCCCTCTATACTGACACACTGATATGGGGTTCCCTCTATACTGACACACTGATATGGGGTCTCCCTCTATACTGACACACTGATATGGGGGTCCTCTATACTGACACACTGATATGGGGGTCTCCTCTATACTGACACACTGATATGGGGGTCTCCTCTATACTGACACACTGATATGGGGGTCCTCTATACTGACACACTGATATGGGGTCCCTCTATACTGACACACTGATATGGGGTCTCCTCTATACTGACACACTGATATGGGGGTCCCCTCTATACTGACACACTGATATGGGGGTCCCTCTATACTGACACACTGATATGGGGGTCCTCTATACTGACACACTGATATGGGGTCCCTCTATACTGACACACTGATATGGGGGTCTCCTCTATACTGACACACTGATATGGGGTCCTCTATACTGACACACTGATATGGGGTCTCCTCTATACTGACACACTGATATGGGGGTCCTCCTCTATACTGACACACTGATATGGGGGTCCCTCTATACTGACACACTGATATGGGGGCTCCTCTATACTGACACACTGATATGGGGTCCCCTCTATACTGACACACTGATATGGGGGTCCCCTCTATACTGACACACTGATATGGGGTCCCCTCTATACTGACACACTGATATGGGGGTCCCTCTATACTGACACACTGATATGGGGTCCCTCTATACTGACACACTGATATGGGGTCTCCTCTATACTGACACACTGATATGGGGGTCCCCTCTATACTGACACACTGATATGGGGGTCTCCTTATACTGACACACTGATATGGGGGTCCTCTATACTGACACACTGATATGGGGGTCTCCTCTATACTGACACACTGATATGGGGGTCTCCTCTATACTGACACACTGATATGGGGTCCCCTCTATACTGACACACTGATATGGGGTCCCCTCTATACTGACACACTGATATGGGGGTCCCCTCTATACTGACACACTGATATGGGGGTCCCCTCTATACTGACACACTGATATGGGGGTCCCTCTATACTGACACACTGATATGGGGTCCTCTATACTGACACACTGATATGGGGGTCTCCTCTATACTGACACACTGATATGGGGGTCCCTCTATACTGACACACTGATATGGGGTCCTCTATACTGACACACTGATATGGGGGTCCCCTCTATACTGACACACTGATATGGGGTCCCTCTATACTGACACACTGATATGGGGGTCCTCTATACTGACACACTGATATGGGGGTCCCCCTCTATACTGACACACTGATATGGGGGTCCCCTCTATACTGACCACTGATATGGGGGTCCTCTATACTGACACACTGATATGGGGGTCTCCTCTATACTGACACACTGATATGGGGGTCCCCTCTATACTGACACACTGATATGGGGGTCCCTCTATACTGACACACTGATATGGGGTCTCCTCTATACTGACACACTGATATGGGGTCCTCCTCTATACTGACACACTGATATGGGGTCTCCTCTATACTGACACACTGATATGGGGGTCCCTCTATACTGACACACTGATATGGGGGTCCACCTCTATACTGACACACTGATATGGGGGTCTCCTCTATACTGACACACTGATATGGGGGTCCTCTATACTGACACACTGATATGGGGGTCTCCTCTATACTGACACACTGATATGGGGTCCCTCTATACTGACACACTGATATGGGGGTCCCTCTATACTGACACACTGATATGGGGTCTCCCTCTATACTGACACACTGATATGGGGGTCCCCTCTATACTGACACACTGATATGGGGGTCTCCTCTATACTGACACACTGATATGGGGGTCTCCTCTATACTGACACACTGATATGGGGTCCTCTATACTGACACACTGATATGGGGGTCCCTCTATACTGACACACTGATATGGGGGTCCCTCTATACTGACACAACTGATATGGGGTCCTCTATACTGACACACTGATATGGGGTCTCCTCTATACTGACACACTGATATGGGGGGTCCCTCTATACTGACACACTGATATGGGGGTCCTCTATACTGACACACTGATATGGGGGTCCCCTCTATACTGACACACTGATATGGGGTCTCCTCTATACTGACACACTGATATGGGGGTCCCTCTATACTGACACACTGATATGGGGTCTCCTCTATACTGACACACTGATATGGGGTCCCCTCTATACTGACACACTGATATGGGGGTCTCCTCTATACTGACACACTGATATGGGGGTCTCCTCTATACTGACACACTGATATGGGGGTCCCTCTATACTGACACACACTGATATGGGGTCCCTCTATACTGACACACTGATATGGGGTCCCTCTATACTGACACACTGATATGGGGGTCCTCTATACTGACACACTGATATGGGGTCTCCTCTATACTGACACACTGATATGGGGTCCCCTCTATACTGACACACTGATATGGGGTCTCCTCTATACTGACACACTGATATGGGGTCCCTCTATACTGACACACTGATATGGGGGTCCTCTATACTGACACACTGATATGGGGGTCTCCTCTATACTGACACACTGATATGGGGGTCTCTCTATACTGACACACTGATATGGGGGTCCCTCTATACTGACACACTGATATGGGGGTCTCCTCTATACTGACACACTGATATGGGGGTCCTCTATACTGACACACTGATATGGGGTCTCCTCTATACTGACACACTGATATGGGGTCCTCTATACTGACACACTGATATGGGGTCCCTCTATACTGGACACACTGATATGGGGTCCTCTATACTGACACACTGATATGGGGTCTCCTCTATACTGACACACTGATATGGGGTCCCCTCTATACTGACACACTGATATGGGGTCCCCTCTATACTGACACACTGATATGGGGGTCCCCTCTATACTGACACACTGATATGGGGTCCTCTATACTGACACACTGATATGGGGTCTCCTCTATACTGACACACTGATATGGGGTCCCCTCTATACTGACACACTGATATGGGGGTCTCCTCTATACTGACACACTGATATGGGGGTCCCTCTATACTGACACACTGATATGGGGTCTCCTCTATACTGACACACTGATATGGGGGTCCCCTCTATACTGACACACTGATATGGGGGTCTCCTCTATACTGACACACTGATATGGGGTCCCCTCTATACTGACACACTGATATGGGGGTCCCCTCTATACTGACACACTGATATGGGGTCTCCTCTATACTGACACACTGATATGGGGGTCCCCTCTATACTGACACACTGATATGGGGTCCTCTATACTGACACACTGATATGGGGGCTCCTCTATACTGACACACTGATATGGGGGTCTCCTCTATACTGACACACTGATATGGGGGTCCTCTATACTGACACACTGATATGGGGGTCTCCCTCTATACTGACACACTGATATGGGGGTCCCCTCTATACTGACACACTGATATGGGGGTCCCCTCTATACTGACACACTGATATGGGGTCCCCTCTATACTGACACACTGATATGGGGTCTCCTCTATACTGACACACTGATATGGGGTCCCCTCTATACTGACACACTGATATGGGGGTCCTCTATACTGACACACTGATATGGGGGTCTCCTCTATACTGACACACTGATATGGGGGTCTCCTCTATACTGACACACTGATATGGGGGTCCTTCTATACTGACACACTGATATGGGGGTCTCCTCTATACTGACACACTGATATGGGGGTCCTCTATACTGACACACTGATATGGGGTCCCTCTATACTGACACACTGATATGGGGTCCTCTATACTGACACACTGATATGGGGGTCTCCTCTATACTGACACACTGATATGGGGTCCCCTCTATACTGACACACTGATATGGGGGTCCCCTCTATACTGACACACTGATATGGCAACAGAATGGGTCCCCTCTATACTGACACACTGATATGGGGTCCTCTATACTGACACACTGATATGGGGTCTCCTCTATACTGACACACTGATATGGGGTCCCTCTATACTGACACACTGATATGGGGTCTCCTCTATACTGACACACTGATATGGGGGTCCTCTATACTGACACACTGATATGGGGGTCTCCTCTATACTGACACACTGATATGGGGGTCCCCTCTATACTGACACACTGATATGGGGTCTCCTCTATACTGACACACTGATATGGGGTCCCCTCTATACTGACACACTGATATGGGGGTCCCCTCTATACTGACACACTGATATGGGGTCTCCTCTATACTGACACACTGATATGGGGGTCCCCTCTATACTGACACACTGATATGGGGGTCCTCTATACTGACACACTGATATGGGGGTCTCCTCTATACTGACACACTGATATGGGGGTCTCCTCTATACTGACACACTGATATGGGGGTCCTCTATACTGACACACTGATATGGGGGTCTCCTCTATACTGACACACTGATATGGGGGTCCCCTCTATACTGACACACTGATATGGGGGTCCCCTCTATACTGACACACTGATATGGGGTCTCCTCTATACTGACACACTGATATGGGGTCCCCTCTATACTGACACACTGATATGGGGGTCCCCTCTATACTGACACACTGATATGGGGGTCCCCTCTATACTGACACACTGATATGGGGTCCTCTATACTGACACACTGATATGGGGTCTCCTCTATACTGACACACTGATATGGGGTCCCTCTATACTGACACACTGATATGGGGTCCTCTATACTGACACACTGATATGGGGTCCTCTATACTGACACACTGATATGGGGTCCCCTCTATACTGACACACTGATATGGGTCCCCTCTATACTGACACACTGATATGGGGTCCTCTATACTGACACACTGATATGGGGGTCCCCTCTATACTGACACACTGATATGGGGGTCCTCTATACTGACACACTGATATGGGGTCTCCTCTATACTGACACACTGATATGGGGTCCCCTCTATACTGACACACTGATATGGGGGTCTCCTCTATACTGACACACTGATATGGGGGTCCTCTATACTGACACACTGATATGGGGGTCTCCTCTATACTGACACACTGATATGGGGGTCCCCTCTATACTGACACACTGATATGGGGTCTCCTCTATACTGACACACTGATATGGGGGTCCTCTATACTGACACACTGATATGGGGGTCTCCTCTATACTGACACACTGATATGGGGGTCTCCTCTATACTGACACACTGATATGGGGGTCCTCTATACTGACACACTGATATGGGGGTCTCCTCTATACTGACACACTGATATGGGGGTCCCCTCTATACTGACACACTGATATGGGGGTCCCCTCTATACTGACACACTGATATGGGGTCCCCTCTATACTGACACACTGATATGGGGGTCTCCTCTATACTGACACACTGATATGGGGGTCCCCTCTATACTGACACACTGATATGGGGGGTCTCCTCTATACTGACACACTGATATGGGGTCCCTCTATACTGACACACTGATATGGGGTCCCTCTATACTGACACACTGATATGGGGTCTCCTCTATACTGACACACTGATATGGGGTCCCTCTATACTGACACACTGATATGGGGTCTCCTCTATACTGACACACTGATATGGGGTCCTCTATACTGACACACTGATATGGGGTCTCCTCTATACTGACACACTGATATGGGGGTCCCTCTATACTGACACACTGATATGGGGTCTCCTCTATACTGACACACTGATATGGGGGTCTCCTCTATACTGACACACTGATATGGGGGTCCCTCTATACTGACACACTGATATGGGGGTCCCCTCTATACTGACACACTGATATGGGGGTCTCCTCTATACTGACACACTGATATGGGGTCTCCTCTATACTGACACACTGATATGGGGGTCCCCTCTATACTGACACACTGATATGGGGGTCTCCTCTATACTGACACACTGATATGGGGGTCCCCTCTATACTGACACACTGATATGGGGGTCTCCTCTATACTGACACACTGATATGGGGTCCCTCTATACTGACACACTGATATGGGGTCCCTCTATACTGACACACTGATATGGGGTCTCCTCTATACTGACACACTGATATGGGGTCCCTCTATACTGACACACTGATATGGGGTCTCCTCTATACTGACACACTGATATGGGGTCCTCTATACTGACACACTGATATGGGGTCTCCTCTATACTGACACACTGATATGGGGGTCCCTCTATACTGACACACTGATATGGGGTCTCCTCTATACTGACACACTGATATGGGGGTCCCTCTATACTGACACACTGATATGGGGTCCTCTATACTGACACACTGATATGGGGTCTCCTCTATACTGACACACTGATATGGGGGTCCTCTATACTGACACACTGATATGGGGTCTCCTCTATACTGACACACTGATATGGGGGTCCCTCTATACTGACACACTGATATAGGGGTCCTCTATACTGACACACTGATATGGGGTCTCCTCTATACTGACACACTGATATGGGGTCCCTCTATACTGACACACTGATATGGGGTCTCCTCTATACTGACACACTGATATGGGGGTCCCTCTATACTGACACACTGATATGGGGTCCTCTATACTGACACACTGATATGGGGTCTCCTCTATACTGACACACTGATATGGGGTCTCCTCTATACTGACACACTGATATAGGGTCCTCTATACTGACACACTGATATGGGGGTCCCTCTATACTGACACACTGATATGGGGGTCTCCTCTATACTGACACACTGATATGGGGGGTCCCTCTATACTGACACACTGATATGGGGTCTCCTCTATACTGACACACTGATATGGGGGTCCTCTATACTGACACACTGATATGGGGGTCCCTCTATACTGACACACTGATATGGGGGTCTCCTCTATACTGACACACTGATATGGGGTCCTCTATACTGACACACTGATATGGGGGTCCCCTCTATACTGACACACTGATATGGGGGTCCTCTATACTGACACACTGATATGGGGGTCCCCTCTATACTGACACACTGATATGGGGGTCCCTCTATACTGACACACTGATATGGGGGTCCCTCTATACTGACACACTGATATGGGGGTCCCCTCTATACTGACACACTGATATGGGGTCTCCTCTATACTGACACACTGATATGGGGGTCCCCTCTATACTGACACACTGATATGGGGTCTCCTCTATACTGACACACTGATATGGGGTCCCCTCTATACTGACACACTGATATGGGGGTCCCCTCTATACTGACACACTGATATGGGGTCTCCTCTATACTGACACACTGATATGGGGGTCCCCTCTATACTGACACACTGATATGGGGGTCCTCTATACTGACACACTGATATGGGGGTCTCCTCTATACTGACACACTGATATGGGGGTCTCCTCTATACTGACACACTGATATGGGGGTCCCTCTATACTGACACACTGATATGGGGGTCTCCTCTATACTGACACACTGATATGGGGGTCCCCTCTATACTGACACACTGATATGGGGGTCCCCTCTATACTGACACACTGATATGGGGTCCCCTCTATACTGACACACTGATATGGGGTCTCCTCTATACTGACACACTGATATGGGGTCCCCTCTATACTGACACACTGATATGGGGGTCCTCTATACTGACACACTGATATGGGGGTCTCCTCTATACTGACACACTGATATGGGGGTCTCCTCTATACTGACACACTGATATGGGGGTCCTCTATACTGACACACTGATATGGGGGTCTCCTCTATACTGACACACTGATATGGGGGTCCCCTCTATACTGACACACTGATATGGGGGTCCTCTATACTGACACACTGATATGGGGGTCCCTCTATACTGACACACTGATATGGGGGTCCTCTATACTGACACACTGATATGGGGGTCTCCTCTATACTGACACACTGATATGGGGGTCCTCTATACTGACACACTGATATGGGGTCCCTCTATACTGACACACTGATATGGGGTCCTCTATACTGACACACTGATATGGGGTCTCCTCTATACTGACACACTGATATGGGGTCCCCTCTATACTGACACACTGATATGGGGGTCCCTCTATACTGACACACTGATATGGGGGTCCCCTCTATACTGACACACTGATATGGGGTCCTCTATACTGACACACTGATATGGGGTCTCCTCTATACTGACACACTGATATGGGGTCCCCTCTATACTGACACACTGATATGGGGGTCTCCTCTATACTGACACACTGATATGGGGGTCCTCTATACTGACACACTGATATGGGGGTCTCCTCTATACTGACACACTGATATGGGGGTCCCCTCTATACTGACACACTGATATGGGGTCTCCTCTATACTGACACACTGATATGGGGTCCCCTCTATACTGACACACTGATATGGGGGTCCCCTCTATACTGACACACTGATATGGGGTCTCCTCTATACTGACACACTGATATGGGGGTCCCCTCTATACTGACACACTGATATGGGGGTCCTCTATACTGACACACTGATATGGGGGTCTCCTCTATACTGACACACTGATATGGGGGTCTCCTCTATACTGACACACTGATATGGGGGTCCTCTATACTGACACACTGATATGGGGGTCTCCTCTATACTGACACACTGATATGGGGGTCCCCTCTATACTGACACACTGATATGGGGGTCCCCTCTATACTGACACACTGATATGGGGGTCTCCTCTATACTGACACACTGATATGGGGGTCCCCTCTATACTGACACACTGATATGGGGGTCCCCTCTATACTGACACACTGATATGGGGGTCCCCTCTATACTGACACACTGATATGGGGTCCTCTATACTGACACACTGATATGGGGGTCTCCTCTATACTGACACACTGATATGGGGTCCCTCTATACTGACACACTGATATGGGGTCCTCTATACTGACACACTGATATGGGGTCCCTCTATACTGACACACTGATATGGGGTCCTCTATACTGACACACTGATATGGGGTCCCCTCTATACTGACACACTGATATGGGGTCCCCTCTATACTGACACACTGATATGGGGTCCTCTATACTGACACACTGATATGGGGGTCCCCTCTATACTGACACACTGATATGGGGGTCCTCTATACTGACACACTGATATGGGGTCTCCTCTATACTGACACACTGATATGGGGTCCCCTCTATACTGACACACTGATATGGGGGTCTCCTCTATACTGACACACTGATATGGGGGTCCTCTATACTGACACACTGATATGGGGGTCTCCTCTATACTGACACACTGATATGGGGGTCCCCTCTATACTGACACACTGATATGGGGTCTCCTCTATACTGACACACTGATATGGGGGTCCTCTATACTGACACACTGATATGGGGGTCTCCTCTATACTGACACACTGATATGGGGGTCTCCTCTATACTGACACACTGATATGGGGGTCCTCTATACTGACACACTGATATGGGGGTCTCCTCTATACTGACACACTGATATGGGGGTCCCCTCTATACTGACACACTGATATGGGGGTCCCCTCTATACTGACACACTGATATGGGGTCCCCTCTATACTGACACACTGATATGGGGGTCTCCTCTATACTGACACACTGATATGGGGGTCCCCTCTATACTGACACACTGATATGGGGGTCTCCTCTATACTGACACACTGATATGGGGTCCCTCTATACTGACACACTGATATGGGGTCCCTCTATACTGACACACTGATATGGGGTCTCCTCTATACTGACACACTGATATGGGGTCCCTCTATACTGACACACTGATATGGGGTCTCCTCTATACTGACACACTGATATGGGGTCCTCTATACTGACACACTGATATGGGGTCTCCTCTATACTGACACACTGATATGGGGGTCCCTCTATACTGACACACTGATATGGGGTCTCCTCTATACTGACACACTGATATGGGGGTCTCCTCTATACTGACACACTGATATGGGGGTCCCCTCTATACTGACACACTGATATGGGGGTCCCCTCTATACTGACACACTGATATGGGGGTCTCCTCTATACTGACACACTGATATGGGGTCTCCTCTATACTGACACACTGATATGGGGGTCCCCTCTATACTGACACACTGATATGGGGGTCTCCTCTATACTGACACACTGATATGGGGGTCCCCTCTATACTGACACACTGATATGGGGGTCTCCTCTATACTGACACACTGATATGGGGTCCCTCTATACTGACACACTGATATGGGGTCCCTCTATACTGACACACTGATATGGGGTCTCCTCTATACTGACACACTGATATGGGGTCCCTCTATACTGACACACTGATATGGGGTCTCCTCTATACTGACACACTGATATGGGGTCCTCTATACTGACACACTGATATGGGGTCTCCTCTATACTGACACACTGATATGGGGGTCCCTCTATACTGACACACTGATATGGGGTCTCCTCTATACTGACACACTGATATGGGGGTCCCTCTATACTGACACACTGATATGGGGTCCTCTATACTGACACACTGATATGGGGTCTCCTCTATACTGACACACTGATATGGGGTCCTCTATACTGACACACTGATATGGGGTCTCCTCTATACTGACACACTGATATGGGGTCTCCTCTATACTGACACACTGATATGGGGGTCCCTCTATACTGACACACTGATATAAGGTCCTCTATACTGACACACTGATATGGGGTCTCCTCTATACTGACACACTGATATGGGGTCCCTCTATACTGACACACTGATATGGGGTCTCCTCTATACTGACACACTGATATGGGGTCCTCTATACTGACACACTGATATGGGGTCCTCTATACTGACACACTGATATGGGGTCTCCTCTATACTGACACACTGATATGGGGTCTCCTCTATACTGACACACTGATATGGGGTCCTCTATACTGACACACTGATATGGGGTCCTCTATACTGACACACTGATATGGGGTCCCCTCTATACTGACACACTGATATGGGGGTCCCTCTATACTGACACACTGATATGGGGGTCTCCTCTATACTGACACACTGATATGGGGGTCCCTCTATACTGACACACTGATATGGGGTCTCCTCTATACTGACACACTGATATAAGGTCCTCTATACTGACACACTGATATGGGGGTCCCTCTATACTGACACACTGATATGGGGTCCCCTCTATACTGACACACTGATATGGGGGTCCTCTATACTGACACACTGATATGGGGGTCCCTCTATACTGACACACTGATATGGGGTCTCCTCTATACTGACACACTGATATGGGGGTCTCCTCTATACTGACACACTGATATGGGGTCCTCTATACTGACACACTGATATGGGGTCCCCTCTATACTGACACACTGATATGGGGGTCCCTCTATACTGACACACTGATATGGGGGTCCCTCTATACTGACACACTGATATGGGGGTCCTCTATACTGACACACTGATATGGGGGTCCCCTCTATACTGACACACTGATATGGGGGTCCCTCTATACTGACACACTGATATGGGGGTCTCCTCTATACTGACACACTGATATGGGGGTCCCCTCTATACTGACACACTGATATGGGGGTCCTCTATACTGACACACTGATATGGGGGTCCTCTATACTGACACACTGATATGGGGTCCCCTCTATACTGACACACTGATATGGGGGTCTCCTCTATACTGACACACTGATATGGGGGGTCCCTCTATACTGACACACTGATATGGGGGTCCCCTCTATACTGACACACTGATATGGGGGTCCCCTCTATACTGACACACTGATATGGGGGTCTCCTCTATACTGACACACTGATATGGGGGTCCCCTCTATACTGACACACTGATATGGGGGTCCTCTATACTGACACACTGATATGGGGGTCTCCTCTATACTGACACACTGATATGGGGGTCTCCTCTATACTGACACACTGATATGGGGGTCCTCTATACTGACACACTGATATGGGGGTCTCCTCTATACTGACACACTGATATGGGGGTCCCCTCTATACTGACACACTGATATGGGGGTCCCCTCTATACTGACACACTGATATGGGGTCCCCTCTATACTGACACACTGATATGGGGGTCTCCTCTATACTGACACACTGATATGGGGGTCCCCTCTATACTGACACACTGATATGGGGGTCTCCTCTATACTGACACACTGATATGGGGTCCCTCTATACTGACACACTGATATGGGGTCCCTCTATACTGACACACTGATATGGGGTCTCCTCTATACTGACACACTGATATGGGGTCCCTCTATACTGACACACTGATATGGGGTCTCCTCTATACTGACACACTGATATGGGGTCCTCTATACTGACACACTGATATGGGGTCTCCTCTATACTGACACACTGATATGGGGGTCCCTCTATACTGACACACTGATATGGGGTCTCCTCTATACTGACACACTGATATGGGGGTCTCCTCTATACTGACACACTGATATGGGGGTCCCCTCTATACTGACACACTGATATGGGGGTCTCCTCTATACTGACACACTGATATGGGGTCTCCTCTATACTGACACACTGATATGGGGGTCCCCTCTATACTGACACACTGATATGGGGGTCTCCTCTATACTGACACACTGATATGGGGGTCCCCTCTATACTGACACACTGATATGGGGGTCTCCTCTATACTGACACACTGATATGGGGTCCCTCTATACTGACACACTGATATGGGGTCTCCTCTATACTGACACACTGATATGGGGTCCCTCTATACTGACACACTGATATGGGGTCTCCTCTATACTGACACACTGATATGGGGTCCTCTATACTGACACACTGATATGGGGTCTCCTCTATACTGACACACTGATATGGGGGTCCCTCTATACTGACACACTGATATGGGGTCTCCTCTATACTGACACACTGATATGGGGGTCCCTCTATACTGACACACTGATATGGGGTCCTCTATACTGACACACTGATATGGGGTCTCCTCTATACTGACACACTGATATGGGGTCCTCTATACTGACACACTGATATGGGGTCTCCTCTATACTGACACACTGATATGGGGTCTCCTCTATACTGACACACTGATATGGGGGTCCCTCTATACTGACACACTGATATAAGGTCCTCTATACTGACACACTGATATGGGGTCTCCTCTATACTGACACACTGATATGGGGTCCCTCTATACTGACACACTGATATGGGGTCTCCTCTATACTGACACACTGATATGGGGTCCTCTATACTGACACACTGATATGGGGTCCTCTATACTGACACACTGATATGGGGTCTCCTCTATACTGACACACTGATATGGGGTCTCCTCTATACTGACACACTGATATGGGGTCCTCTATACTGACACACTGATATGGGGTCCTCTATACTGACACACTGATATGGGGTCCCCTCTATACTGACACACTGATATGGGGGTCCCTCTATACTGACACACTGATATGGGGGTCTCCTCTATACTGACACACTGATATGGGGGTCCCTCTATACTGACACACTGATATGGGGTCTCCTCTATACTGACACACTGATATAAGGTCCTCTATACTGACACACTGATATGGGGGGTCCCTCTATAGTGACACACTGATATGGGGGTCTCCTCTATACTGACACACTGATATGGGGGTCCCTCTATACTGACACACTGATATGGGGTCCCCTCTATACTGACACACTGATATGGGGGTCCTCTATACTGACACACTGATATGGGGGTCCCTCTATACTGACACACTGATATGGGGTCTCCTCTATACTGACACACTGATATGGGGGTCTCCTCTATACTGACACACTGATATGGGGTCCTCTATACTGACACACTGATATGGGGTCCCCTCTATACTGACACACTGATATGGGGGTCCCTCTATACTGACACACTGATATGGGGGTCCCTCTATACTGACACACTGATATGGGGGTCCCCTCTATACTGACACACTGATATGGGGGTCACTCTATACTGACACACTGATATGGGGGTCCTCTATACTGACACACTGATATGGGGGTCCCCTCTATACTGACACACTGATATGGGGTCCCTCTATACTGACACACTGATATGGGGGTCTCCTCTATACTGACACACTGATATGGGGTCCTCTATACTGACACACTGATATGGGGTCCTCTATACTGACACACTGATATGGGGTCTCCTCTATACTGACACACTGATATGGGGTCTCCTCTATACTGACACACTGATATGGGGTCTCCTCTATACTGACACACTGATATGGGGTCCTCTATACTGACACACTGATATGGGGGTCCCCTCTATACTGACACACTGATATGGGGTCTCCTCTATACTGACACACTGATATGGGGTCCCCTCTATACTGACACACTGATATGGGGGTCCCTCTATACTGACACACTGATATGGGGTCTCCTCTATACTGACACACTGATATGGGGTCCTCTATACTGACACACTGATATGGGGTCCTCTATACTGACACACTGATATGGGGTCCCCTCTATACTGACACACTGATATGGGGGTCCCTCTATACTGACACACTGATATGGGGTCTCCTCTATACTGACACACTGATATGGGGGTCCCTCTATACTGACACACTGATATGGGGTCCCCTCTATACTGACACACTGATATGGGGGTCCTCTATACTGACACACTGATATGGGGGTCCCTCTATACTGACACACTGATATGGGGGTCTCCTCTATACTGACACACTAATATGGGGTCCTCTATACTGACACACTGATATGGGGTCCTCTATACTGACACACTGATATGGGGTCCCCTCTATACTGACACACTGATATGGGGTCCCCTCTATACTGACACACTGATATGGGGGTCCCTCTATACTGACACACTGATATGGGGGTCCCTCTATACTGACACACTGATATGGGGGTCCTCTATACTGACACACTGATATGGGGGTCCCTCTATACTGACACACTGATATGGGGGTCCCCTCTATACTGACACACTGATATGGGGGTCCCTCTATACTGACACACTGATATGGGGTCTCCTCTATACTGACACACTGATATGGGGGTCTCCTCTATACTGACACACTGATATGGGGGTCCCCTCTATACTGACACACTGATATGGGGGTCCCTCTATACTGACACACTGATATGGGGGTCTCCTCTATACTGACACACTGATATGGGGGTCCCCTCTATACTGACACACTGATATGGGGGTCCCTCTATACTGACACACTGATATGGGGGGTCCTCTATACTGACACACTGATATGGGGGGTCCTCTATACTGACACACTGATATGGGGGTCTCCTCTATACTGACACACTGATATGGGGGTCCCTTTATAGTGAGATGTAAACAATGAGGATGATGATGGTTGTAGTGATGGGGGGAGGGGAGATGACGATGATGGTCGGTGTTGATGTTCTCCGGTATATATATATATACACACAGCCCCTCCCCCATACACCGCAGCGCACCCCATCCCCCACACTCCCCTCTCCCGGTCCCCGCACTGACCGCTCTCCTCGCCGTCCTCTGTCGGTGTGACGATGAGGGAGGAGGAGGGGCGGAGAAAGCGGGAAGAGGCGGGGCCAGTCACCGTGACATCACCTCCGGGGCAGATCGGGACTCATAACGGGGATATAACGAGACGTGGGGGAGGGGAGACCCCTATGAGGTTCCACACACCCCACAATGTACAGATATCCGGGCACCCTGCAGGGGAACCCCCCCCCCCCCCCCATATCACCACAGAGATCCCTGCACCCCCATACAGGGGACCCTCAACATCACAGAGATCCCTGCACCCCCATACTGGGGACCCTCAACATCACAGAGATCCCTGCACCCCCATACAGGGGACCCTCAACATCACAGAGATCCCTGCACCCCCATACAGGGGACCCTCAACATCACAGAGATCCCTGCACCCCCATACTGGGGACCCTCAACATCACAGAGATCCCTGCACCCCCATACAGGGGACCCTCAACATCACAGAGATCCCTGCACCCCCATACAGGGGACCCTCAACATCACAGAGATCCCTGCACCCCCATACTGGGGACCCCCCCCCCCATGTAACCAGAGATATTCCTTCACCCCATACAGGAGACCCCCAACATCAACACAGAGATCCCTGCACCCCCATGCTGGGGACCCCCAACATCACCACAGAGATCCCTGCACCCCCATACTGGGGACCCCAAACATCACCACAGAGATCCTTGCACCCCCATACAGGGGACCCCCAACATCACCACAGAGATCCCTGCACCCCCATACTGGGGACCCCCAACATCACCACAGAGATCCCTGCACCCCCATACAGGGGACCCTCAACATCAACACAGATTCCTGCACCCCCATACAGGGGACCCTCAACATCACAGAGATCCCTGCAACCCCCATGCTGGGGACCCCCAACATCACCACAGAGATCCCTGCACCCCCATACAGGAGACCCCCAACATCACCACAGAGATCCCTGCACCCCCATACTGGGGACCCCAATATCACAGAGATCCCTGCACCCCCATACAGGAGACCCCCAACATCACCACAGAGATCCCTGCACCCCCATACTGGGGACCCCAATATCACAGAGATCCCTGCACCCCCATACAGGGGACCCCCAACATCACCACAGAGATCCCTGCACCCCCTTACAGGGGACCCCAATATCACCACACAGATCCCTGCACCCCCATACAGGGGACCCTCAACATCAACACAGAGATCCGTGCACCCCCATACAGGGGACCCCAAACATCACAGAGATCCCTGCACCCCCATACAGGAGACCCTCCCCCCATGTAACCAGAGATATTCCTTCACCCCATACATGGGACCCCCAACATCACCACAGAGATCCCTGCACCCCCATACTGGGGACCCCAAACATCACCACAGAGATCCTTGCACCCCCATACAGGGGACCCCCAACATCACCACAGAGATCCCCGAACCCCCATACAGGGGACCCTCAACATCACAGAGATCCCTGCACCCCCATACAGGGGATCCCCCTATATCACCACAGAGATCCCTGCACCCCCATACAGGAGACCCCCCCCCATGTAACCAGAGATATTCCTTCACCCCATACATGGGACCCCCAACATCACCACAGAGATCCCTGCACCCCCATACAGGGGACCCTCAACATCAACACAGAGATCCCTACACCCCCATACTGGGGACCCCCAACATCACCACAGAGATCCCTGCACCCCCATACAGGGGACCCTCAACATCAACACAGATCCCTGCACCCCCATACAGGGGACCCCCAACATCAACACAGAGATCCCTGCACCCCCATACAGGGGACCCCCAACATCAACACAGAGATCCCTGCACCCCCTTACAGGGGACCCCCAACATCAACACAGAGATCCCTGCACCCCCATACTGGGGACCCTCAACATCAACACACAGATCCCTGAACCCCCATACAGGGGACCCTCAACATCACAGAGATCCCTGCACCCCCATACAGGGGACCCCCAACATCAACACAGAGATCCCTGCACCCCCATACAGGGGACCCCCAACATCAACACAGAGATCCCTGCACCCCCTTACAGGGGACCCCCAACATCAACACATAGATCCCTGCACCCCCATACAGGGGACCCTCAACATCAACACAGATCCCCGAACCCCCATACAGGGGACCCTCAACATCACAGAGATCCCTGCACCCCCATACAGGGGATCCCCCTATATCACCACAGAGATCCCTGCACCCCCATACAGGAGACCCCCCCCCCCATGTAACCAGAGATATTCCTTCACCCCATACATGGGACCCCCAACATCACCACAGAGATCCCTGCACCCCCATACAGGGGACCCTCAACATCAACACAGAGATCCCTACACCCCCATACTGGGGACCCCCAACATCACCACAGAGATCCCTGCACCCCCATACTGGGGACCCCCAACATCACCACAGAGATCCCTGCACCCCCATACAGGGGACCCTCAACATCAACACAGAGATCCCTGCACCCCCATACTGGGGACCCCCAACATCACCACAGAGATCCCTGCACCCCCATACTGGGGACCCCAAATATCACCACAGAGATCCCTGCACCCCCATACAGGGGACCCCCAACATCACCACAGAGATCCCTGCACCCCCATACTGGGGACCCCCAACATCACCACAGAGATCCCTGCACCCCCATACTGGGGACCCCAAACATCACCACAGAGATCCTTGCACCCCCATACAGGGGACCCCCAACATCACCACAGAGATCCCTGCACCCCCATACTGGGGACCCCCAACATCACCACAGAGATCCCTGCACCCCCATACAGGGGACCCTCAACATCAACACAGATTCCTGCACCCCCATACAGGGGACCCCCAACATCAACACAGAGATCCCTGCACCCCCATACAGGGGACCCCCAACATGAACACAGAGATCCCTGCACCCCCTTACAGGGGACCCCCAACATCAACACAGAGATCCCTGCACCCCCATACAGGGGACCCTCAACATCAACACACAGATCCCTGAACCCCCATACAGGGGACCCTCAACATCACAGAGATCCCTGCACCCCCATACAGGAGACCCCCCCCCCCCCATGTAACCAGAGATATTCCTTCACCCCATACATGGGACCCCCAACATCACCACAGAGATATCTGCACCCCCATACAGGGGACCCCCAACACACTGAATCCTATAGCACCAAAGACTCCTCTTCACACCCTTGTATAGGGACCCCCAACATAGAGACCCCCAATATCACCAGAGATATCTCCTCACCTTATTATACAGGGAGAACCTCACCACAGAGACCCCAATAATACCAGAAATATCCCTACACCCCACTATACAGGGGGACCCCCATAATACCATAGCACCCCCTCCCCCCCATATTCAGAGGGACCGCACCACAAAGACCTCATAATTCTGCTGTTCCCCTACACCACCATATACAGAGGGGACCCCCATATACAGAGGAGACCCCACCACACTGACCTCCATATACAGAGGAGACCCCACCACACTGACCCCCATATACAGAGGGGACCCCACCACACTGACCCCCATATACAGAGGAGACCCCACCACACTAACCCCCATATACATAGGAGACCCCACCACACTGACCCCCATATACATAGGAGACCCCACCACACTGACCCCCATATACAGAGGAGACCCCACCACACTGACCTCCATATACAGAGGAGACCCCACCACACTGACCTCCATATACAGAGGAGACCCCACCACACTGACCTCCATATACAGAGGAGACCCCACCACACTGACCCCCATATACAGAGGGGACCCCACCACACTGACCCCCATATACAGAGGAGACCCCACCACACTAACCCCCATATACATAGGAGACCCCACCACACTGACCCCCATATACAGAGGAGACCCCACCACACTGACCCCCATATACAGAGGAGACCCCACCACACTGACCCCCATATACAGAGGGGACCCCACCACACTGACCCCCATATACATAGGAGACCCCACCACACTGACCCCCATAAACAGAGGAGACCCCACCACACTGACCCCCATATACATAGGAGACCCCACCACACTGACCCCCATATACAGAGGAGACCCCACCACACTGACCCCCATATACAGAGGAGACCCCACCGCACTGACCTCCATATACAGAGGAGACCCCACCACACTGACCTCCATATACAGAGGAGACCCCACCACACTGACCGTTATATACAGAGGAGACCCCACCACACTGACCCCCATATACAGAGGAGACCCCACCACACTGACCTCCATATACAGAGGAGACCCCACCACACTGACCTCCATATACAGAGGAGACCCCACCACACTGACCGCCATATACAGAGGAGACCCCACCACACTGACCTCCATATACAGAGGAGACCCCACCACACTGACCTCCATATACAGAGGAGACCCCACCACACTGACCTCCATATGCAGAGGAGACCCCACCACACTGACCTCCATATACAGAGGAGACCCCACCACACTGACCTCCATATACAGAGGAGACCCCACTACACTGACCTCTATATACAGAGGAGACCCCACCACACTGACCTCCATATGCAGAGGAGACCCCACCACACTGACCTCCATATACAGAGGAGACCCCACCACACTGACCTCCATATACAGAGGAGACCCCACTACACTGACCTCTATATACAGAGGAGACCCCACTACACTGACCTCTATATACAGAGGAGACCCCACTACACTGACCTCCATATACAGAGGAGACCCCACTACACTGACCTCTATATACAGAGGAGACCCCACCACACTGACCTCCATATACAGAGGAGACCCCACTACACTGACCTCTATATACAGAGGAGACCCCACCACACTGACCTCCATATACAGAGGAGACCCCACCACACTGACCTCCATATACAGAGGAGACCCCACCACACTGACCTCCATATACAGAGGAGACCCCACTACACTGACCTCTATATACAGAGGAGACCCCACCACACTGACCTCCATATACAGAGGAGACCCCACCACACTGACCTCCATATGCAGAGGAGACCCCACCACACTGACCCCCATATACAGAGGAGACCCCACCACACTAACCCCCATATACATAGGAGACCCCACCACACTGACCCCCATATACAGAGGAGACCCCACCACACTGACCCCCATATACAGAGGAGACCCCACCACACTGACCCCCATATACAGAGGGGACCCCACCACACTGACCCCCATATACATAGGAGACCCCACCACACTGACCCCCATAAACAGAGGAGACCCCACCACACTGACCCCCATATACATAGGAGACCCCACCACACTGACCCCCATATACAGAGGAGACCCCACCACACTGACCCCCATATACAGAGGAGACCCCACCGCACTGACCTCCATATACAGAGGAGACCCCACCACACTGACCTCCATATACAGAGGAGACCCCACCACACTGACCGTTATATACAGAGGAGACCCCACCACACTGACCCCCATATACAGAGGAGACCCCACCACACTGACCTCCATATACAGAGGAGACCCCACCACACTGACCTCCATATACAGAGGAGACCCCACCACACTGACCGCCATATACAGAGGAGACCCCACCACACTGACCTCCATATACAGAGGAGACCCCACCACACTGACCCCCATATACAGAGGAGACCCCACCACACTGACCCCCATATACAGAGGGGACCCCACCACACTGACCCCCATATACATAGGAGACCCCACCACACTGACCCCCATAAACAGAGGAGACCCCACCACACTGACCCCCATATACATAGGAGACCCCACCACACTGACCCCCATATACAGAGGAGACCCCACCACACTGACCCCCATATACAGAGGAGACCCCACCGCACTGACCTCCATATACAGAGGAGACCCCACCACACTGACCTCCATATACAGAGGAGACCCCACCACACTGACCGTTATATACAGAGGAGACCCCACCACACTGACCCCCATATACAGAGGAGACCCCACCACACTGACCTCCATATACAGAGGAGACCCCACCACACTGACCTCCATATACAGAGGAGACCCCACCACACTGACCGCCATATACAGAGGAGACCCCACCACACTGACCTCCATATACAGAGGAGACCCCACCACACTGACCTCCATATACAGAGGAGACCCCACCACACTGACCTCCATATGCAGAGGAGACCCCACCACACTGACCTCCATATACAGAGGAGACCCCACCACACTGACCTCCATATACAGAGGAGACCCCACTACACTGACCTCTATATACAGAGGAGACCCCACCACACTGACCTCCATATGCAGAGGAGACCCCACCACACTGACCTCCATATACAGAGGAGACCCCACCACACTGACCTCCATATACAGAGGAGACCCCACTACACTGACCTCTATATACAGAGGAGACCCCACTACACTGACCTCTATATACAGAGGAGACCCCACTACACTGACCTCCATATACAGAGGAGACCCCACTACACTGACCTCTATATACAGAGGAGACCCCACCACACTGACCTCCATATACAGAGGAGACCCCACTACACTGACCTCTATATACAGAGGAGACCCCACCACACTGACCTCCATATACAGAGGAGACCCCACCACACTGACCTCCATATACAGAGGAGACCCCACCACACTGACCTCCATATACAGAGGAGACCCCACTACACTGACCTCTATATACAGAGGAGACCCCACCACACTGACCTCCATATACAGAGGAGACCCCACCACACTGACCTCCATATGCAGAGGAGACCCCACCACACTGACCTCCATATACAGAGGAGACCCCACCACACTGACCTCCATATACAGAGGAGACCCCACTACACTGACCTCCATATACAGAGGAGACCCCACTACACTGACCTCCATATACAGAGGAGACCCCACCACACTGACCTCCATATACAGAGGAGACCCCACCACACTGACCGCCATATACAGAGGAGACCCCACCACACTGACCTCCATATACAGAGGAGACCCCACCACACTGACCTCCATATACAGAGGAGACCCCACCACACTGACCTCCATATGCAGAGGAGACCCCACCACACTGACCTCCATATACAGAGGAGACCCCACCACACTGACCTCCATATACAGAGGAGACCCCACTACACTGACCTCTATATACAGAGGAGACCCCACCACACTGACCTCCATATGCAGAGGAGACCCCACCACACTGACCTCCATATACAGAGGAGACCCCACCACACTGACCTCCATATACAGAGGAGACCCC
Source organism: Pelophylax lessonae (assembly GCF_965119305.1). Lineage (NCBI taxonomy): Eukaryota > Metazoa > Chordata > Amphibia > Anura > Ranidae > Pelophylax > Pelophylax lessonae. The sequence continues at coordinate 723,060,445 of NC_138769.1, read as the reverse complement.
ACTACACTGACCTCTATATACAGAGGAGACCCCACTACACTGACCTCTATATACAGAGGAGACCCCACTACACTGACCTCCATATACAGAGGAGACCCCACTACACTGACCTCTATATACAGAGGAGACCCCACCACACTGACCTCCATATACAGAGGAGACCCCACTACACTGACCTCTATATACAGAGGAGACCCCACCACACTGACCTCCATATACAGAGGAGACCCCACCACACTGACCTCCATATACAGAGGAGACCCCACCACACTGACCTCCATATACAGAGGAGACCCCACTACACTGACCTCTATATACAGAGGAGACCCCACCACACTGACCTCCATATACAGAGGAGACCCCACCACACTGACCTCCATATGCAGAGGAGACCCCACCACACTGACCTCCATATACAGAGGAGACCCCACCACACTGACCTCCATATACAGAGGAGACCCCACTACACTGACCTCCATATACAGAGGAGACCCCACTACACTGACCTCCATATACAGAGGAGACCCCACTACACTGACCTCTATATACAGAGGAGACCCCACCACACTGACCTCCATATGCAGAGGAGACCCCACCACACTGACCTCCATATACAGAGGAGACCCCACCACACTGACCTCCATATACAGAGGAGACCCCACTACACTGACCTCTATATACAGAGGAGACCCCACCACACTGACCTCCATATACAGAGGAGACCCCACCACACTGACCTCCATATACAGAGGAGACCCCACTACACTGACCTCTATATACAGAGGAGACCCCACTACACTGACCTCTATATACAGAGGAGACCCCACTACACTGACCTCCATATACAGAGGAGACCCCACTACACTGACCTCTATATACAGAGGAGACCCCACCACACTGACCTCCATATACAGAGGAGAACCCACCACACTGACCTCCATATACAGAGGAGACCCCACCACACTGACCGTTATATACAGAGGAGACCCCACCACACTGACCTCCATATACAGAGGAGACCCCACCACACTGACCTCCATATACAGAGGAGAACCCACCACACTGACCTCCATATACAGAGGAGACCCCACTACACTGACCTCTATATACAGAGGAGACCCCACCACACTGACCTCCATATACAGAGGAGACCACACCTAAAAGACGACAAAGGGAATCTGGCCACAGAGGACAGAAAGAAGGCAAAAGTGTTAAATAATTTCTTCTCTTCAGTCTTCACAAAAGAATTGGGGGGCTACACTAATCCAGCTTGTAATGATAAATTAAATAATACGCCTCAGGAAGTACCCCTTGAGCATGGGGGAGCTCATGACCATAATGAGGACGGTATTGACACAGCCCCAAATGATCCACAATGGTTCAAAAGTGATATGGTCCAGAAATATTTAGACAGAATAAGGGTGGATAAAGCGCCTTGACCAGATGGCATCCAGCCACGCATCCTAACAGAATTGAGCACTGTAATTTCAAAGCCTCGGAATAGTACCACTGGACTGGCGTAGGGCCAATGTGGTGCCTATATTTAAAAAGGGATCAAAGTCTTTGCCAAGTAACTATAGACCTGTAAAGCCCCGTACACACGCACAGATTGTTGGCCGTAAATTGTCGGCCAACGTCCGATCTGCCGATTGTAGGCTTGTTAGTGTGATGCTTCCGACAACCAACTGCGAATTTTCGGCCGAAAAAAATCTGTTGTGCATGCTATAAAGTTTTTGTTGGCCAACAAAGAACGGCCGATTGTTCCTCAGTCAGTACAGATTTCGGCAGACAAAAATCAGATGAGCAAGACTGGGCATGCTCAGAGAAGAAAAAACACACGGAAAGTTAACCATCGCATGACATCACTTCTGCAGTTGGTTTTTGTTGGCCAACAAAAGTCCAGTGCAAGTCTAGAGCACATTTCAACCAACAAACAACGTTGGACAAAAGACGGCCGATCGGTTGGCCAACAATCTGTGCGTGTGTACGAGGCTTTAGTTTACCTTCTATAGTCGGGAAGATACTGGAGAGTTTAATAAAAGACCACATGGATGAGTTCTTGCTGGAAAAAAATATTTTAGGCAACAGACTAAAATTAAAAAGAACTCGTTATATTCGTTCAGAATAATATTCTCGAACATGTAACACACTTAAAGAGGAAGTAAACCCTCATAAAAAAAACGAGAAAAAAAAAAAAACCTGTAAAGACAAAGGCATAATGAGCTAGTATGCATCGCATACTAGCTCATTATGAAATACTTACCTTTAAACAAAGCCCCCACAGTGTCGCTAACTCAGCAACAGGGCGGCCGACATGTCTGGCCATCCTACTTCCTTGTTCGCGTCCTCCGGCCATCTGATTGCGCATGCGTGCGGGAGCCACCGTTCACAGCATAGGGCTCTGAAGGAACGTCACGGGTGGCCGATCCTTCAGAGCGCATGAGCCGATGACGTCATCGGCTGCATGCACTGTAAATATCTCCTAAACTGTGCATGTTTAGGAGATATTTATAGCACCTATAGGTACACCTAATATAGGCTCACCTATAGGTTAAAGACTTTAAAGTGGGTTTACAACCACTTTAACAGGTTTGTCTCGGTAACTATTTTTTCAATAACCTCATCGGTCAGAAATAATTCTAGGTATGCCAAGGGGTTTGTGATGGTCAACGTCAACTTTCATACCAGGTGCTCCAGTAAATGTGAATCCTGAGGGCGCTGCCTGATCCGTACCGCAGTCAATAGAACACCAAATTCTCACATCGCTGAGCTCAGTCGCAGAATTATCGCTATCGTCACTTTCAGTACCTGATGACGAATTTTCCCATGAATCGCTATCGCTCAGTTCTTCAATCAATTCCAATTCATTGTAGCTGTTTTCCAGTTCGTATAATAGCGTTTTTGAGTTAAAAGAACGCTTTTTGGACGCCATGGACGTTTCTCAATTTTCCAGGCACAAAGAACCGCAAAAGTACAGGCAGGGCACTGGAAAAGTCACCAGGTGGAAACCCATGGTTTGATACAATGTTGTAATCCTAACAGATTACACTGTATAATGTCATTTGCTTCTATTCATTTTTTGAATCTCCCACCGGCTCCACCCCCCTGCATCGCAGAGCTCGTAGAGAAGGGAACCAGAATACAGTGACGGCATCAGCCAGATCACACAGCGGGAGGATGGCTGGAGGACAGCCGGGGAGGACGGCGGGGGATCGCAGTGGAAGGTAAGTTTGATTGTGGGGTAATCCTGAGTGTGGCTTGGGGTTACCGCTTTTGGCACTGTATATTAACCCAGAGCCACACTCGGAAATACCACCAGGGAGGTTAATGCAATAAAGTGCCACCACCTTCAGAGCCTTCACCAGAGCCCACAAGGCCCTCCATTCCTCTTATTGTAACAGTCATTGCCGGTGCCGGTGCTAGACTGTTTTACGCCCTAGGAAAGATCAGCTATTTGCGCCCCCCCAAAAAAAAAAAAAGGGAAGGGGTTAAAAACTGTCATATCCAGTGACCCTGATCTGATGGTTCCCCCATGACACCTGGGGACCCTGATGTCCCCCTATGTCACACCTAGGGACCCTGATGTTTTTCCATGTCACATCCTGGGACCCCAATATTCCTCCATGTCTTGCTGTCATACCCACTGGCCCTGATGTTCCTCCATGTCATACCCAGGAACCCCTGTGTTCCTCCATGTCATGCTGTCATACCCAGTGACCCCAATGTTCCTTTATGTCACATCAGGGGTCCCTGATGTTCCTCCATGTCATACCCGGAGATCCTGATGTTTTTCCATGCCACACCTGGGGACCCTGATGTTTCTCCATGTCGCACCTGGGGACCCTGATATTCCTCCATGTCGCACCTGGGGACCTCAATCCCCCATGGCACACCCAGGTATCCCAATTCCTCATGGCACACCTGTTGACCCCGAACCCCTGTTACACTTGTGACCCCTCTCCCCCATTTTACACCTGGTGACTCCGATTCCTCATGGCACACCTGGTAACCCCAATTCTCTTTCACACCAGGGATCCTCCATGTCACACCCAGGGACCCTGATCCCCTGTTCTGGGGACACTCACTGGGCTGTATGAAGAGAGTGGCCTGCACTCTGCCCTCCTTCACCATGATCCTGCTTATTCCTTCTACCAGGATGCTCCTCTCCTGGACCACAGTGCTCACCACAGCTCCAACCAGCTCCTGGTGGAGGGAGAAGCAGCAGTCAGAGAGCTCCACACCTCCATCACCAACATTCTCAGACCATTCCGGTGCCTCGGCGCTTCGGCTCCAGTAAAGGTGCTGCTCTCCAGTGCCGAGCTACGGCTCAGGTTCAGCTCTCCTCCATTCCCTGCTTAATACCGTCCCCAGGGAAACGAACGGCTGAGTGTAGAGAGTCACTTCCCGCCCAGGGATTAGGCCGCTCAGCTCCAGACGAAGAGGATCATTATGCAGGTAGCACTCCGGTGGGCTCCTTTCCTGTCCCTTGGGGCTCCCCCAACAATTGTGGAAAGTTAGGGCCTGGTAGTTCTGCCACTGCCCCAGACACCTGGCATCTTCCTCTGTCCCTTCTTCCTCCCCCACTGCCGCCCCTCCCCTCAGCTCACAAGGCTCATTCATGATGGAGAGTGAGTGCTGACTTGTGGCGGCGACCCTAGGTGGCAATGTGCCCTAGGCGGCTGCCTAGTTTGCCTAGTAGAAGCATCGGCCATGGTAACAGTCCAGGAAGTGACCAGAATTTACAGGGAGAAACCCATACAGGCTGTTTGTGCATTAAATCCAGTCAATCAGGGTTCTCAAACAACTGTGAGTGTGATTCTTTCATAAATTTTGCTAAATAAATGAGGTCTATTTTATGGAAAGCACTATGAGAGTTGTTTATGCTTACACTAAAACTGGCCATAGATGGGTAGAATTTCCAACGAAAATTCTTTGGAAAATGTTTTCTTTTTGTTTTTGTAATCATTAGTGGGGTCAAATTGATGTTCAATTTAGACTGCAGTGACAAACTTCTAAGGAGCAGGATGGAAAACTTCTTGAATGGACAAATTTGTGTGGTTTTCGTTTGTTCGGTAAAGTCAATTTATTCCAACAATGTTGAAAGCAAAGGAAATATTTCGAATGACCTTCAAATGTTCTTAGGAAAAATCATAGGAAAATTTGTATGAAAATTCTCATAATTTTGATTCAAAATACTATCCATTTATCACCAGCTTAAAGAGGAGCCCCGGGCAAAAAAAAATAATAAAAAGACAAATACTACAAATACTGTATCTGCTGACTTTTAACCGGTTGCCAACCGCCGCACGACTATATACGGCGGCGGTCAGCCCCGGCCAGGCAAAGTGACGTATATATATACGTCACTAGCCTGTCACTTCCTTGTGAGCCAATAGCAGGCGAGCGCGCACCCGCCCGCCCCGGCTCGTTCCCTGGGAAGTCAGTGCGTGTGACTGGCGGACCCGATGTCTGCCGGTCACTCGCGATCGTCCTCCGTGAAGGGAGAAAGGCAGGCGGCTGATGTAAACAAGCCGCCTGTCATTCTCCCCTGTGTAGGAATGGTGATCATACAGTTCTACTATGTAGGACCGTTGATCACTGTTCCTACACTAGTAGCCATGTCCAATCACAGTAAAAAGCACGCCCCTAGGGACACACTTAACCCCTCCTTCCCCAATAAAGTTAACCCCTTCCTTGCCAGTGTCTTTATGCAGTAACAGTGCATATGTATAGCACTGATTACTGCAGTAATGTCACTGGTAACCCCAAAAGTGTCAAAAATGTCAGTCAAGGGTCCGATCTGTCCACCCCAATGTCGCAGTACCGCAAAAAAATCGCAGATCGCCGCCATTACGCGTTAAAAAAAAACACAAAAAATGACAGAAATCTTTCCCTTAGTTAGTAAACGCGATAACTTTTGCGCAAACCAATCAAAATACGCTTTTTGCGATTTTTTTTACCAAACATATGTAGCAGAAAACAAATTGGCCAAAAATGAAATGAATAAAAAATTTAGATTTTTTCATTTTTTTGGGGGGAATTTCATATAAAAAAATGTGAAAAATATTGTTATTTTTGCAAAATTTATGCTCTTTTTTTTGTTTATAGCGCAAAAAGTAAAAATTGCACAGGTGATCAAATACCACCAAAAGAAAGCTCTGTTTGTGGGAAAAAAAGGACGTAAATTTGTTTAGGTACAGCGTCGCACGACCGCGCAAGTCATGCAGTGCCGAATCGCAAAAAAAGCCCTGGTCAGGAAGGGGATAAAATCTTCTGGTGCTTAAGTGATTTTAAAGAGGTTGTAAACCCCCCCAAAAAAAAAAAAATAAAAACCTTAAAGACAGGCATAATGAGCTAGTTGCATCGCCTACTACCTCATTCTGAAATACCTTAGAACGAAGCCCCCGCAGCGGCGCCCACACACGGCTACACGGCCGACATGTTCACCCATCTTCCTTCCGGGTTCGCGTAATCCGGCCATCTGATTGGCCAGAGCCGCGATGATGTCACTCCTGCGCATGCGCATGGGAGCCGCCGTTCACGGCACAGGGCTCTGAAGGAACAGCACGGGCGGCCTTTCCTTCAGAGCGCATATGCCAGTGATGGAAAAAGTAAATATCTCCTAAACGGTGCATTTTTAGGAGATAGTTACACTACCTATAGGTAAGCCTTATCATAGGCTTACCTAAGGATACAAGTCGGCTATCAGGCACTGGCACCGTCATCCTGACTAAGGGAAAGCGGCAGTGAAGCCTTGTGGCTTTACAGGCGGTTTCCTACTGTGCATGCGCGAAGCGCGCTGCGTTTTATGTATGGGACGCAGTCTTCTGAGACCTGTGAAGTGTTCTAGAAGGCTGTGGGGGAAGGAGGGGGTGAACAGCGAACTGGGGGCAGGTACAGTACATGTCAAAACCTGTAAACCTGTACACACCCCCCCCCAAAAGGTGGCAAATGTGGCAGCGGAGGGGGGGGGGGGAGGCAGACAAGTGGAGCTTCCCCTTTTTGGTGGAGCTCTGCTTTAAGTGATTTTATCCGGAGGAGGAGTAGAGGTACAATGGTTAGAAAAACAGCTAATACTTTCCAAAACCCATTACGGGAAAGGTTTGCTGTGACCTTTGTAGTATTGGGGTGATTGATCTCATGTGGCAGATGCTTTTTACAAAGGAGTTTTGCCAGTCCAAAATGTATTTTAAGGCGTGGAAGCCACTCTTATTAAATAAAATGGAAAGTTCAAATCAACATCAGTTGCTCATGCAAAGGTTTCCGCCATCAACAGCTAACTGAAAATACTAAGCCACCGGGCTCCCTTGTAAACTGCTCTTCTTACCAGTCCCTTTGACTGTACTGTTCAGCAATCCTGGTTCACTTGGCTCTTTTAGCCTTTAGCCACAGTGCCCTGCTGCATAGCCCACTCCTGGGCTTTGGATTGGGGTTCTTCTGACACCCCTATAGGAGCCCACCTGACTCCTGGAACGAGACCTCCTGTGTTAGCTGGGGCACCTCTGACCCCTTGTTGAGATCTTCTGACTCCTGGCTGGGGCTCCTCTGACCTCTGGTTGAGACTTTTTGTCCCCCAACACCTGGCTGGGGCTCCTCTGACCTCTGGTTGAGACCTTCTGTCCCCTGACTCCTGGCTGGGGCTCCTCTAACCTCTGCTTGAGACCTTCTGTTCCCTGACTCTTAGCTGGGCTCCTCTGACCTCTGGTTGAGACTTTTTGTCCCCCAACACCTGGCTGGGGCTCCTCTGACCTATGGTTGAGACCTTCTGTCCCCCGAATCCTGGCTGGGGCTACTCGGACCTCTGGTTGAAACCTTCTGTCCCCCGACTCCTGGCTGGGGCTACTCTAATCTCTGGTTGAGACTTTCTGTCCCCCAAAACCTGGCTGGGGCTCCTCTGACCTCTGGTTGAGACGTTCTGTCCCCTGACTCCTGTCTGGAGCTCCTCTGACCTATGTTTGAGACCTTTTGTCCCCCAACTCCTGGCTGGGGCTCCTCTGGCCTCTGGTTGAGACATTCTGTCCCCCAACACCTGGCTGGGGCTCCTCTGACCTCTGGTTGAGACGTTCTGTCCCCTGACTCCTGTCTGGAGCTCCTCTGACCTATGGTTAAGACCTTCTGTCCCCCAACTCCTGGCTGGGGCTACTCTGACCTATGGTTGAGACCCTCTGTCCCCCGACTCCTAGATGGGGCTCCTCTCACCTCTGGTTGAGACTTTCTGTCCCCTTCTGGGAGTTGCACAAGTTTGAAAGGAGCCTCAGGTTTGAGTATATATAACCACCCTGCACACCTGTATACTCACACAGGCTGCAGGCACCCAAAAAAATCCAGACACAGGATTGAAAGTTCTGTCCCACCCAATACACTTTGGAATCTTCAAGCTCCAGCCTACGATCCGGGACTACGGAATCCAGAGAAGACCAAAACACAGCTTTCTTCGCTCAGAAACAATAGTCTGTAACTTTGCAATAACTCTTAATGCAAATTCTGTGTAATTTTCTCCTACATTTTCACCGTGGCGGGGTCTCGGAGTGTCACAGCTTTTTTAATAAATTTTATAAAAACCATGTTAGAGCACAAGCTTGGTGTAGAGGTGTTCACAAGGTAAAGATAGGCTTCTCTAAAGAGATGAGTTTTCAGGGATCACCTGAAAGTGGACAAAGTAGGAGATAGTCAGACAGATTGGGGTAGAGCATTCCAGAGGATGGGAGAGGCTCTGGAGAAGTCCTGGAGGCGAACACATGAAGAGGTGACAAGGGAAGTAGAGAGCTGGAGATCTTGGGAGGAGCTAAGAGAACGATTAGGTTGGTATTTTGAGACAAGGTTAGGGATGTAGCTGGGTGCCAGGTTGTGGATGGCTTTGTAAGTTATTGTTAGTATCTTGAATTTAATTTGTTGGGTGGTTTGGCAGCCAATGGAGGGATTGGCAGAGAGGGGTAGCAGACCCTGAGCTGTTTGTAAGGTAGATGAGTCTGGCAGCAGTGTTCATCATGGACTGAAGGGGAGATAGCCTATATGAAGTTAAGCCAATGAGGAGGGAGTTGCAGTAGTCGAGGAGAGAGATGACCATGGAGTTGATTAGAAGCTTTTGTGGTTGAGAACTTAGACATTTGAGCACATCCTGTATGTATTATATGTTTATATTGATGCACATTATAATGTTATATGGTTAGTGGTATTTGAATGACAGTAGCATAAGTAGTATTAATCAGTGTGGTACACATATTAGTGTCAGTTGGCTACACATCTAACTAGACACTAGAGGGCAGCGCAGAAGTATTTCACTATAATTTTGATTCATGGGGGCACAATCATACTTGAACAGAAAAGGGGCCTTCCCCAGACTTTTCATTGTGTAGGTATGTGTGATTGTCAGGTGTTCAAAAGCTGTTAGGAAATCAAACCTCTTGTGCATGAGAGACGTGTAAAATATCAACAGGATCAGCTTCTGCACAGTCTGTGTTGGCACTCATCACAGGCCGGGGAACCCGAATGGACAACTGAAAAAGATAAGGAACATAGGGCGCACCAGCCTAGCGCATTACCTATGCAAACATTTATAAAAAAATGTATATGGATGTATACTCACAAACACTGGTATAAATCAGACATAACAGATAACAAGAGATGCTCCAGCCTTGTCCATGGAACAGGTCCCAAAAGTGAGAGGTCCGTCCAAGGTGGCCGATATTACCGATATTTCGGAAAGTGCTTGTACCGGAGTGATGGCTGCAGCTAGAGGCATCTCCCCGGTACCGGCGTCCATAGCCGACGGTCGGCTGTCTTGTAATGACAACCGATGCGGCTGTCATTACAAGGAGTGGGAGGGGACTTCCCCCACTTCCGCCGCCTTCCGCGGCTCGCCTGCAGGGCCGCCAAAGACCCGATCAAAGCCGCACTCAGCTCTGATCGGGTCTCCATGCAAAAACCCGGAAGTGACGTCATGACATCACTTCCAGGTACGTGGCGCCAGATTTAAAAAAATTACAGCATTCAAAACGTTTGAATTGGCGTTTTGAATGCTTTTAAGTGCAGAGGAGGGATTTGGGGTCTTTTAGACCCCCAGATCCCTCCACAAGAGTACCTGTCAAGTAAAATAAATAATACATTTTTTTTTTTAAATATCAGCCCATATTGGCTGATACCGATATGCGATGACCAAAATATCAGTATCAATATCGGCAATGAAAAAACGATATAGGTCGATCACTAGTCCTTATTGGCTGTATTATAGGCTTTTTGCATTTTTTAATACATTTTTTTAAGTCTTCAGGCTGGTCACATGATACTGCAGAGCATTCTTCCTCGTCACTTCTTCTGCGGACTTGGCGGCCCTCAGTGATGCAAAGGCGTAATGATGTCAGCGAGCCCTCTGCACCAGTATGAAGGATGCTGTGCTCCATGACAACTTGCACTCACAGTATGCGCTCAGTCTCACACCTAAAACCCCCTCTGTGCTAGATTTTTCCAAAAAAAAGTCCCGCAGGCAGTGTTTTTATTTTTTTTAAAGGTGCTCATACTGCAATACTTCAATCCAGAGGTGTCCCCTGCAGTTCCTCTTTTCCTCCACAAGATGCCCTCAGTCTTTTAGGTTGAATGGCACGAGGGGTTGATTTACTAAAGGCAAATAGACTGTGCACTTTGCAAAGTGCAATTGTAATCTGCAAGAGCAGTTGCTCCAAAGCTTAGTAAATGAGGGGAAGCACTGCTGACTTTTTTTGTAATTTTCCTTGCATGTAATTGGGTATTCTTTGTAAAGTGAAGCTTTACCTCATTTACTAAGCTTTGGAGCAAGTAAAGCTTTGGAGCTTCACTTTACAAAGAATACCCAATCACATGCAAGGAAAATTACAAAAAAGTCAGCAGTGCTTCCCCTCATTTACTAAGCTTTGGAGCAATTGCTCTTGCAGATTACAATTGCACTTTGCAAAGTGCACAGTCTATTTAGTAAATCGACCCCCTTGTGTCATTCAACCCAAAAGACTGAGGGCATCTTGTGGAAGAAAAGAGGAACTGCAGGGGACACCTCTGGATTGAGGTTTTGCAGCATGAGCACCTTTAAAAAAAAAAAAAAAAAAAAAACACTGCCTGTGGGACTTTTTTTTTTTTTTAGTAAATATTTAGCACAGAGCGGGTTTTAGGTGGACCCGATTTGGCCAAAAAAAGTGCCAAACATTGCTGAAGTATAGGTCACAATTGTATTAGTTTTCAGGTTGATCTCCCTAGATCCAACTCCAGATTTTACAGCGGGCTTTGACTTCTCCCCACATTGAGATAGGAAAGAGGAATATACAAAAAAGGTTAGTGGGACTTTATATGAGGTACAGTGGTGTATTTTGGTTTTGTGCTGCCCTAGGCAAGACTAAAATTGGGCGCCCCCTTCTGACTCCTATGTAAATTTGCCCCACTCCTTCCTTTTTAACGGATGTGACTCCCTCCAAAATTGAAGGGCTCCAAGTCCAAGCATGAACCCCTGAGATCTCACGAGAGGGGGGGGGGTGAGAGGGGGTGGGAGAGAGAGAGAGAGGGGGGGAATGAGAGAGAGAGGGGGGTGAGAGAGAGAGAGAGGGGGGATGAGAGAGAGAGGGAATGAGAGAGAGAGAGGGGGGATGAAAGGGAAAGAGAGGATGAGAGAGAGAGGGGGGAAGGCGAGAGAGAGAGAGAGGATCAGAGAGAGAAGGGATAAGAGAGAGGGGGATGAGAAAGAGAGGGGTGAGAGAGAGAGGAGGGTTTGAGAGAAAGGGGGTGAGAGAGAGAGGGGTGAGTGAGTGAGAGAGAAGGGGGGTGAGAGAGAGAGGTGGCTCTAGCAACCAGTGGCCAAAAGAGTCTCAGGTGGAGGGGGGCGGCTTTTTTGCTGCCCCCCTGCAAAGTGCTGCCCTAGGCCTGGGCCTTGTTGGCCTAGGCCAAAATACAGCACTGATGAGGTACCTGTGAAACGGGTACCTCCATCCCTATTCTAGACAATGAAGGGGGAGATATTTGGGACTTTAACATGAGGCAAATAACAAGTGAGTAGTTAACAATTACATTATCACATGTTTATTACATAATTGCATTGGTAATACATGTATAAATTAATAATTTAGTCCATATATGTACATAGAGGGGATATTTGGGACTTTACATGTGGCAATTGACAAGTAGATAAAGATTACATTATAACATGTTTATTATATAATTACATTGGTAATAGCAATTACATACATATATATATATATATATATATATGTATATATATGTATATATAAAAACAATATATACATGTATATATAAAAACAATGTAGTTTATATATGTTCAAGGCAGTTGTAGGGTCAGCAGCGACAGTAGGTCCACAACGTCTATTGGTAGGTCTGTGCGGGAGAACCGCAGACCAAACAGGAATAAACATAACCAATCACGTTTAACTTCCGTAAAACTAAGAGGGGTATATGCTAATGCCAGGAGCCTAGCTAATAAAATGGATGAGTTGGAAATGTTAGTACATGAGGAGGACATAGACCTAGTGGGAATAACGGAGACTTGGTTCGACCCCTCACATGACTGGCTGGCAAATATCCAAGGGTATTCAGTGTACCGGAAGGACAGGGTAGGAAAAAGAGGGGGAGGGGTATGTCTCTACGTCAAGAATAATGTAAGGGTGATAGAGAGGAGTGACATTACGGAAGGGATGAGTATGGAGTTAGAATCAGTGTGGGTAGAACTCCATAGGGAAGGAGAAAAGGGAAAAGTAATTGTGGGGGTTTGCTATAGGCCACCTAAACAAGGGGAGGAGGTAGAGCTGGAATTTTTAGCACTTTTGGGTAAAGTGGCAAAGCTGGGAACAGTCATCATACTGGGGGACTTCAATTATCCCGACATTGACTGGGAAGAGGGGACTACACACTCACATAAGGGCCGTCAATTCACGGAAACCTTACAGGATAATTACATGTCACAGTTGGTGGATTCCCCTACCAGAGAAAACACAATCCTGGATCTATTGATCACTAATGACCCAGACCTAATCTCGGAGGTAGGAGTCCAGGACAACCTGGGCTCTAGCGATCACAGGATGATCACATTTAGCGTAAATAACAATATAGCAAGGCAAGTGGGGAACATAAGAACCCTTAACTTCAGAAGGGCAAACTTTCCAAAATTGTACTTGTTGATGGAAAGGGTAAACTGGGACCGAACCCTGGGATCCCTGACCACAGAGGAAAAATGGGAATGCTTTAGGAACATATTAAGCAAAGGCATCTTGCAGTGCATTCCTATGGGAAATAAATTTAGAAGGGACAAAGCCAAACCTGGCTGGCTAAACCGGAGCGTTAAAAAACTTATTAGAGGAAAAAAATTGGCCTTCAGGAAATATAAATCAGAGGGCACAGTATTGGCTTTCGACCAATACAAGGAGGCAAATAGGAAGTGTAAACACAAAATCAAGATGGCTAAAATAGACTTTGAGAGACAAATAGCGGAGGATAGCAAAAAAAACCCAAAGAAATTCTTTAAGTATATCAACAGCAAAAAAACTAGGGCAGAGCATATTGCACACATAATTAACAATGATGGGAGGATGGTTACAGAGGACACTGAAAAAGCAACCGTACTGAATGCTTTTTTCTCATCAGTCTTTACACAGGAATCGGAGGGGTACACTGACCATGACTGTATAGTTAGTAGTAATACACAGGACTTGCCACTATGGCTAACAGAGGGTGAAATCAGGGAAAGGCTGGATAAACTCAACACAAACAAATCACCAGGCCCGGATGGCGTACATCCGAGAGTACTCAAGGAACTCAGTAAGGTTATATCCAGACCACTGTTCCTGATCTTTGCGGACAGTATTAGGACAGGAGATGTACCAGGGGAGTGGAGGAAAGCTAACGTGATTCCGATATTCAAAAAGGGTCAGAGGCATATACCGGGAAATTATAGGCCTGTCAGTCTGACATCAGTAGTATGTAAACTTCTGGAGGGGATGATAAGGGACTATATCGTAGAGTTTGCTAAGGACAACAGCATCATCAGTAGTAACCAGCACGGGTTTACAAATGGGCGTTCTTGTCAAACCAATCTCTTAACATTCTACGAGGAGGTGAGCTGTGAGCTAGATAGAGGCAGACCAGTGGATGTGGTGTACCTAGATTTTGCTAAGGCGTTTGATACAGTTCCCCACAAGCGCTTAATTTATAAAATAAGGTCTGCAGGTATCTACAGCAGGGTTTGCTCTTGGATACGGAACTGGCTAAAAGGGCGTGTCCAAAGGGTGGTAATAAACAGCGCATACTCAGACTGGTCTGAGGTAGTAAGCGGGGTCCCCCAAGGCTCAGTCCTAGGACCAACCTTGTTCAATTTATTCATAAACAGCATTGAGGACTGGATCAGTAGTTCAATATCAGTTTTTGCAGATGACACAAAATTAGGCAGGACAATAACAGCACAGCATGAAGCATATATCCTACAGAATGACCTGGACAAAATAACGGAGTGGGCAAAGACATGGCAAATGAGGTTTAACGTGGAGAAATGTAAGGTTTTACACTGGGGGACTAGAAACATAAAAGCACAATACACGTTAGGAGGGGAACCCTTGGGAGAATCAAAAATGGAGAAAGATCTGGGAGTCTTGGTTGATGATAGACTAGGCAACAGCATGCAATGTCAAGCGGCAGCTGCCAAGGCTAGCAGAATATTAGCATGCATAAAGAAAGGGATGTATTCCAGAGATAAGACTATAATCCTTCCACTTTATAAAACTCTGGTCCGACCGCATCTGGAGTATTCTGTCCAGTCCTGGTCGCCAGTCCTCAGAAGGGATGTGTTGGAGCTGGAGAGAGTCCAGAGAAGGGCAACTAAACTAATTAGGGGATTGGAGGACCTTGATTATGAGGAGCGTCTGCAATCGCTTGATTTATTCTCCCTGGAGAAGAGACGCCTGAGGGGGGACATGATAGCAATTTTTAAATATCTAAATGGGGATCTAGGCTTAGAAAAAAAGCTGTTCAGTCGAAGGGATTGCATGAGAACTCGGGGGCATACAATGCGATTAGAGGAGAAGCGTTTTAACCTCAGGCAACGTGGGGGGTTCTTTACTGTTAGGGCTACAAGATTGTGGAATTCTCTACCACATGAGGTGGTTTCTGCGGGTAGTATGGTGGCTTTCAAAAGACTCTTAGACGTACATCTCAAGGATCAGAACATTCAGGGGTATGCAAGATGATTACAGCCACACACATCTACACAGGTTGAACTGGATGGACTTTTGTCTTTATTCAACCTCACCAACTATGTAACTATGTAACTATGTAACTATGGATAAAGGACATTTCATATATCTACATAAAGTACCGCCGCAGCACATTCCAGTAACCATACCAATAGTATAGCTCCCAACTGTCCCTGATTTCGAGGAACTGTCCCTGATTTCGAGGAACTGTCCCTGATTTGGAACAAAGTCCCTCTGTCCCTCTTTCCTCCTCATTTGTCCCTCATTTTGGTCTGATAAAATGCACTATTTATCTTTCAAAAAGTGTTTCCTAGTGCTAAACCTTTCATCCACATTCTAAATTGCTGCATTTGTAAATTTCAAAAACCAAAATAAAGGAATAGTAAAAGTAAAAAAAAAAAAAAAGAACTTGTTGGTTTTACTACATTTTTTTGTATAATTCTCCTTTAACCTGTTCCCGACCGCCCTCTGCAGTTTTACTGCGGCAGGCTGGCCCTCCTGCGCGAACCAACGTAGCTATACTTTGGTCGCGCACCTCCAGCTAGGGGGCGCGTTCCGGGCCCCACTCGGCAGCGGGGACTCCAATGCACGGGTCCGGGAACTCCGATTGCCCCTGGGCACCCGCAATCGCTCCCCGCTGAGAGAGTAGGACTGTCAGCTATTGTAAACACAGCCGACCGCTCTTCTCTCTGGAATGATCACAGAGCGCCTGTGATCCTTCTATAAAGGAAGACAGGTCTCTATGGTCATTTCACAAGCCCAACCCCCCACAGTGGGTGATCAAGGGGTTAAATGTGAGCCTAGGGGAGTGTTTCTAATTGTATGGGGGTTGGGCTTGTGAAATGACCATAGAGACCTGTTTTTCTATATAGAAGGATCACATGGGCTCTGTGATCATTCCAGGGAGAACGGTCAGCTGTGTTTACAACAGCTGACCATTCTTCTCTCTCAGCGAGGAACGATCGCGGGTGTCAGGCGGCAATCAAAGCCACCTGCCCCGTGCATCAGAGCGCCCGCTGCCTAAGGGGACGGGAGTCAGCGGCGGTCAGCCCCTCACAGGCAGAGCGATGTAGTACTACGTCGCTAGCCTGTGAGGGTCTCAGAGCGAGCGCGCGGTCACGGACCCCCCCGCGTGTGTGACCGTCGGACCCGATCGTCCGCCGGTCACTCGCGATCGTCGGTGCAGAGGGAGAAAGGCAGGCGGCTGATGTAAACAAGCCGCCTGTCATTCTCCCCTGTGTAGGAATGGTGATCATACGGTTCTACTATGTAGGACCGTTGATCTCTGTTCCTACACCTTAAGCCACAGCCAATCACAGTTAGAATCACTCCCCTAGGGACACACATAACCCCTCCCTCTCAAAAAAAGTTAACCCCTTCACTGCCAGTGTAATTTTGCAGTAACAGTGCATATTTATAGCACTTATTACTGTAGTAATGTCACTGGTCCCCCCAAAAGTGTCAAAAATGTCAGTCAAGGGTCGGAACTGTCCGCCGAAATGTCGCAGTCCCGCAAAAGAAATTGCAGATTGCCGACATTACGCGTTAAAAAAATAAACAACAAAAATGACAAAAATCTTTCCCTTAGTTAGTAAACACGATAACTTTTGCGCAAACCAATCAAAATACGCTTTTTGCGATTTTTTTTACCAAACATATGTAGCATAAAACAAATTGGCCAAAAATGTTAAAAAATTTTGATTTTTAAATTTTTTTGGGGGGAATTTCATACAAAAAAATGTGAAAAATATTGTTATTTTTGCAAAATTGATGCTCTTTTTTTGTTTATAGCGCATGATCAAAAAATCGCACAGGTGATCAAATACCACCAAAAGAAAGCTCTGTTTGTGGGGAAAAAAATTTGTTTAGGTACAGCGTCGCACGACCGCGCAATTGTCCGTTAAAGTCACGCAGTGCCGAATCGCAAAATAGGCCCTGGTCAGGAAGGGGGTAAAATCTTCCGGGGCTTAAGTGGTTAAAGCTAGAGCTAAAATTACTAAACTTAAAGTCCCCTTTTACATTGAAAGGGACAAAACCTCATAACATGAGCCGCGACAAGGGGTGGGAAGGCGGAATGTGTCTTCTCTTCAGATCCCCACTGACTGCCTCACAAGTGACGTTGTTTTTTTTTTCTTTTTAGGGAACTACTCGTGCCAAACAACCATTGACAACAGGAACACCAATCACAGGTAAGTATTGTTTTAACTGGCATGTTTTATTTCAGCATTAACTGTCTGCCACGGTCCCATATGTGATGGGTGAGGACATCTTATGCCCTTCCCCCCATTTCCATTCTGTGTGAATAGCTGGATGTTAAGGAGCGGGCCGTGAAGCCAGACGCCACCTCCTTAACCAATGACTCACTGAAAGCTGAAATGTAAACAAAAGAATGCCGATGACGTCACAAGGGGGTGGGGGTCACCCGCTGATGTCACTGGGTGACTCCGTCCCTTGGCTATTTAAGAATTGTCAGACAGAGGAGCAGGCAGTCGGCTGGGAGCCTTCGAAGAGGCCAGAGGTTTTTTTTTTTTTCTGGGTCCGACGGGGTGGCAGGATTGAGGATGGATCTACATTTGGGGACATTGTTTTTCATTTTTCATTTTTAATAAAGGAATTGCCAAAAATTTGTGTAGTGTCGTCATTCACTTTTTACACTTTTTTGGTGAATGGGTCGGGGTTAAATGTACCCCAGAAACAACAAAGTGTCCCAAGCGCTAAGCCCTATGGGGAATTGCACTGTCCACTGCCCAAGGGCCAATCCGATGCAGCCGTCAACAATTGAACATTCAGTAACTAAAATGGCAGACAAGAAGTTAGACAGCGATATCTGGATATGGGTGGTTGACATAGAATCCTGAAAGTACTGTATATAAGGAGCCGATGGTAGTTTATTTTTCACAAGTGAGATTAAAACTAGCGATCGACCGATATCGTTTTTTTATTGCCGATACCGATATTTTGGTCATCGCATATCGGTATCAACCAATATTGGCCGATATTTTAGTACATTTTTATATTTTTTTTTTTTACTTGGCAGGTACTCTTGTGGAGGGATCTGGGGGTCTAAAAGACCCCAAACCCCTCCTCTGCACCTAAAAGCATTCAAAACGCCAAGTTTGGCTTGAATGCTGTCATTTTTTTTAATCTGGCACCGAGTACCCGGAAGTGATGTCATGACATCACTTCCGGAATTTTTACATGGAGACCCGATCAGAGCCGAATGCAGCTTTGATCGGGTATTCTCTTCGGCGGCCGTGCAGGCTGGTTACCCGGGTCTCCCGGTGGGAAGGAAGACCCGGACGAGCTGCGGAAGGCACAGGAGGGGGGGGGGGGGGGGCGTCCCCTCCCTCTCCTTGTAATGACAGTCGAGTGGCTTCTCAGCCACATCCGTTGTCATTACAAGACAGCCAAACGTTGGCTATGGACGCCGGTACCGGGGTGATGCCTTTAGATGCAGGCATGACTCCGATACAGCACTTTCCTTAAATATCTGCAATATCGGTAACCTCAGGGGCCGATTCCGATATATCGGGGAAAGTGCATATCGGCCCCCGATATATTGGCTTTGCCGATAATCGGTCGATCCCTAATTAAAACCATAAGGAGTGGTACGATACCAGCTGGTATAGACAGATGTGGAAAGGCCAATATCCTCTGGGCAGAGATGTATAGTAACGAAGTAGAACTACTTAAGTACTGTACTTAAGTACCGAAATGCGGTATCTGTACTTTCCTAAAGTAGAATTTTTTTCTCCTACTTCTACTTTTACTTCACTACATTTTTTCGATGATTTCGATACTTCTACTCCGATATTTTTTTTTTGTGCTGCATCATTACTCGTTACTTTTCTCAGCCTTTCCCTTTTTCTTTTTTGTTTGGTTTCCCTCCTTACTGCTCTCTCCTACTCTTTCAATTATCCTCCCTATTCTGCCTTCCCCCCTCCCCTCCCCTTTTCTATAGGAAGGCAAAGGTAAAGATACCCCCCTTTTTCATGGGTACCTGGTCTCTGGCCATTTGGGTAGCGTTGTTCCGCTCCAGTCTTCCACTGGGCCGGCGTGGAGTGCTCCCACATGCGCCTCTCGGCGCTCTGACATGTGTGGCGGCCTTCGGCCACTCTGCTCCTCCCCTCCTTGTCTCCATTCGCTGACGTATCAGCGCTGGGAGGCGGGGATTCCAGCGGCCGCGCAGTAGAGGCACGTGCGCATGCGCAGTGCGATCGAGGCACTGACGGCCATCTTGGTTAAGGGAAACATGGGGGGGTCTCTGATGTAACTTAAGGGGGGGCATTGTGTGGGCGGTCTCTGATGTAAGGGGGGCTCTGTGTGGGAGGGCTCTGATGTAAAGGGAGCTGTGTGTGGAGGGGCTCTGATGTAGGGGAGCTCTGTGGGGGGCTCTATGGGGGGGCTCTGATGTAAGGGGGGCTCTGTGGGGATGGTCTCTGATGTAAGGGGGCTCTGTGTTGGGGTCTCTGGATGTAAGGGGGGCTTTGTGTGAGGGGTCTCTAAAGTAAGGGGGCTTTGTGTGGGGGGGTCTCTGATGTAAGGGGGGCTCTGTGTGGGGGGTCTCTGATGTAAACGGGGCTTTGTGTGGGGGGTCTTTAATGTAAGGGGGCTCTGTGTGGGGGGTCTCTGATGTAAGGGGGCGCTGTGTGGGGGGTCTTTGATGTAAGGGGGCTCTGTGTGGGGGGTCTCTGATGTAAGGGGGCTCTGTGTGGGGGTCTCTGATGTAAGGGGTCTCTGTGTGTGGGGTCTCTGATGTGTGGGGGGCTCTGTGTGGGAGGGCTCTGATGTGGGGGGCTCTGATGTAAGGGGAGCTTTGTGTGGAGGGGCTCTGATGTAAGGGGAGCTCTGTGGGGGGCTCTATGGGGGGGGCTCTGATGTAAGGCGGGCTCTGTGGGGATGGTCTCTGATGTAAGGGGGCTCTGTGTTGGGGTCTCTGATGTAAGGGGTGCTTTGTGTGAGGAGTCTCTAAAGTAAGGGGGCTTTGTGTGGGGATGGTCTCTGATGTAAGGGGGCTCTGTGTTGGGGTCTCTGTAAGGGGGGCTTTGTGTGGGGGTCTCTGATATAAGGGGAGCTCTGTGTGGGGGGGGGTCTCTGATGTACGGGGGCTCTGTGTGGGGGGTCTTTGATGTAACGGGGGCTCTGTTTTGGGGGGTCTCTGATGTAAAGGGGGCTCTTTGTGGGGGCTGGGGGGTCTCTGCTGTAAGGGTGCTCTGTGTGGGGGGTCTCTGATGTAAGTGGGGCCTCTGTGGGGGGTTTCTGTTGTAAGGGGGCTCCATTGGGGGGTTTCTGTTGTAAGGGGGGCTCCGTTGGGGGGTCTCTGATGTAAGAGGGGTCTCTAATGTAAGGGGGGCTACGTTTGTAGTGATCATAAAAAAGAAAAGTCAAATGAAGTGCAAAAAAGGTGCAAGAAAAAATGTGCAGGGCGCTGGTGGGGGCGCCACAGGATGAGCTCCCACAGGGCGCTTGAACACCTAAGGCCGGCCCTGGTTGGGAGGTTCTTTCCCATTAACAGCAGATATGAAATTATATTCATCTTGTTTTGTCACATATATATATTTGAAGATTCACAATATTTTGAACTTTTTATTGACTTAGATTTCATACACTCTTCCTTTATTTCATTATTGGAATATATTGTTGTATATCACATTGGTTTATATATGATTTTGCGCACCAATAAGCTGTGGAGAAAAAAAAACATGCAGGGAAGAGAAGGAGGGATGCTTTAAAAGGGGAAGGGAGGGACATACTTTATCTGTTTTTTGTTTACAAAAAGTTACAGCCTAAGGAATTGTGATTGTCCTTTAGGTTAATCATTTGAATAAATCATTTGAAATAATAATTTGACTTCTTTCTTTTCTTTAATAACTACATAACACAGTACTTCGACTTCTACTTTCAGTACTTGAGTAGAATTTTTTTTTCAAAACTACTGGTACTTTTTACTTTTAGTACTTAAGTAGCAATTTTTTGAAAAAACTACTTGCAATACTTAAGTAAAAAAAATGTTGAATACTTTAGTACTTCCACTTAAGTAACTTTTCCTGCGAGCACTTCCACTTCTACTTAAGTAACTTTTTGATCAAGCACTTGTACTTTTACTCAAGTAGAAATTTCGAGTACTTTATACAAGTCTGCCTCTGGGTCCAGTGGGCAGGGAGATGGAAGGAGTCTGCCGTGGTATACAACAGCCAGCCACTGACACAGAGCCGCAGAGGCTCGGGAGCCGGGTCAGAGTCTCTCCCGGCACTCCAATGTGACGTCTGGAACGCAAAGAGAAACTGTTGTCGCGATGAGGTGTTTCGCGCGCATGCGCTTTGTCAAGTCACGGGATTGTCGGCAACAGCAGTATTTAAAGCCCATGGAGATGGGGGTGGGGAGTGGGCATAGCAAATTGTGAAGCCAGACTGTTATTAACCCATCATTATCTGTATAAAGACAGGGCTATTGGCTTATCATACATATATAAAACATATGAAACCTATATAACCAATACAAGTGTGTACAAAAAAAAATATAAAAAAATAATGATACATTTAAAAATAAATTATAATTGAAGTTATAACCCTGCCCCTATCTCCATGGGCTTTAAATACTGTTGTTGCCACCAATCCTGTGACATGACAAAGCGCATGCGTGTGAAACGCATCATCACGGCAACAGTTTCTCTTAGCGTTCCTGGCTGGTTTTCTGGCCTGCTGGGCTGTATATTTGGATAAGGGTCTGGTATAGATTTTTGAGGGGGCCCCACACAGTTTTTTTTCTGTATTTTCTATTAATGGCATTCTTTTGTTTTTACATTTCAGTTCTCAGCGAGGAAGCGCGCTGACAGCTGATGAATCTTTGGTTGTTAAGGATGCGGCGGCTGCCTGCTCCTTAACAACCAGCCATTCTTCACACAGAATTCGAATTGGGTGATCATTCCGAATTCGAATCATTCCGAAATATAAGAATAAATTAAACAAAATTAAATTGAGCTAAACTTGTTAGATGAGCAGAGACGACGTTATACATTTTCAGCGTTGACTGCGCTAAGGGAGATCACACATTTTGAAATGTTTTTGCAGTCGCCGATCGACCATTCACATCATGAAGACTGCAGATTCCAGTACAAAAATAACGGCAATGCCTAGAAAGATTCTGCAATGACTGTTCTAGCAAACTGTGGTCTGCATGAACCTACCAGAGTCCAAACTAATTGCAATAGACAGGCCCAGGCACCTCCGAATTTTAGCCAAACGATTATCTGTCCTTGGGGAACCGTTTTATTAACGTGTTGACGGGAGCAGCATCTGCCGCAGCTGTGGAGGTGGCGACTGTTCCTCTGTCTTCACGTGTAGAAAAAAGACAAATGGCCGCTTTCAGCTTAGCAAGGGCTTTCTGCGGAAAGTCTGGAATGTTGAATTCCAATTTTATTTCTCTCTAGAAGCGGCCAAGCAGGTGCACCGTGAGAAATTAGAGCGCGTTACCAAACAAGGGACATAAAATCTGTTTGGGAAATGGCACCTTCAGCTGCTCACAAAATTGTGGTAGAATTAAACTTATTTGGAAACATAACAGAGAACTGGAAAAGACTGATTAGATATCTTGCAAAAAAAATAAAAAATTGCAATGAACCAGTTTGGCTGAAGCGGCAACTAAACTAATTATCGCTAAACAGTCCCAGCAATTAAAGGCCAGATTCTCATTGAGTGAAGGAGATGGATTTAGGCCTTGGTTACACATGCGGTTGTGGGGCGGTAAAACATGCAGTCGAGCCGTGTTTTTACCACTCTCCCTTAAAGTAGAACTACTGTGTTTCCCCCGAAAATAAGACCGGGTCTTATATTAATTTTGACACCAAAAGACACAGTAGGGCTTATTTTCGGGGTAGGTCTTATCATGTAATCTGCTGTCTTCTCTCTCCCTCTCCCTCCCTGCCTGTCAGCAGGGGCTGACTGGCAACTTTCAGCCCAGGGGGCAAGTACAAACCAGAGGCCCATGGTGCAGAAAACTCAGCCCCCCTCCCACTCTCCCTCTTCCTGGCCTCCTCCTGACCCCCATTCCAGGCTAAATCTCTGCTCCAGGTACTTTCTACTCATGGGCTAAATCCGGGTTCCCAACCTGACCAGCAGGGGGCAGTTGGGGGATGCTGGGTTGGGGCTGGCCGGGGAGAAGAGTCTCAGGTGGGGCATGGAACCTACCTCTGCTCAGACATAAATTACACCATCAATGCTGGGGGGGATGGGGGTAGGCCTGCACTCTGTCTTTGCCTTCAACCTGCACTTAGTGGCAGGGACTTTTTACTTCTCTTCACTAGGAATCCCTTAAGGCATGTCTGTGGCAGAAGCAGTGCAGCCTTTTTACAGGGCATCAGAGCAGCCCAGGGGGCAATTTCCCCCCTGCTGTAACGCTCCTGCGTTTTTAGTATAGGCTGGATTTGCAGCTGCAAAATCTCCACTCAGTAGTCATGTAGAGATGTGTTGAATACCAGATCCAACTCTCCAGGACTCATCACCGTGGGCCTGTCAGCTTCAACATACAGATATATACACACTCAATGAGATGTTTCTGGAGTGATAGGATGTATATGATAGTATGAAGGTGATGTGCTGAAGGGACAGGTGTGAACAGTGACAAGGATGGTAATCACTTGATAGGTTTGTATAGGAGAGTTCAAGATGGTATTTAGGAATGCAGATAGGTTAGTATCGAGTATGCTAACAGGTGGTGAGGACAGCAGATGACAAATACAGGATAGACTAACCCAGTGCAAGGATAGATAGTAGTAGACAGGAGAGCTAGCAATCTATGCAGCAGTGCAGATGATAGATGGTAGTAGGCTCAAGAGCTAGCAATCTATGTAACAGTGCAGATGATAGGATAGTATGGATAGGTAGTAACAGTCCTTAATGTGCATAGGTAGATAGTGCAATAAGGTTATGGAGGGTTCCCCTGCGGGGTACTTATCACTTGTAATGTTAGTAGTTTAGAGAGGTCCAGTAGATAAGGAATGATCCGGTAGCGAGATACAGGGATCAGTAGCGAGGTTCCGGTCTGCTCCTGGTAAAGGGAATAGCTGGAGGTTCCGATCGAGAGACAGGCTTGAAAGCATGTGGATAACAAGGCAGGTTGAACGAACAATGTGAGTGAGACCGCCGGCGGTTGAAATAGCCGCTCTGCGGCGCTCAGCAGTGACATCATCGTTCTTAAAGGTATATGCGTACCACCTGAAGAGAAAGGTGGGACGCATTACAGAGAAAGTGGTGATTAAGGGTACCGGAGGTACCAGAATCTTACAGTACCCCCCCCCTTAAGGCCGGCTCCGGAAGGCCTATAGGACAGGTTTCTCTGGGTGTTTCGAGTGAAAGTTCCGTATAAGTCTAGGCGCATGAATATCAGAGGTATCTAGCCAGGTGTCGTCTTGGGGTCCATAGTTCTTCCATCTTATGAGATACTGGAGTCTTCCTCTATGGATGCGAGAATCCAAAATTTCCTTGATCTCATACTCTTCTCCGCCTTCAACTTGTATTGGAGGTGGAGGCAAGATGGTAGGCCTTATTCCTTGGTTAGGAACATGGGGCTTCAGTAGCGACACATGGAAGATGGGATGGATCTTGAGATCTGCTGGAAGGGTGAGCTGTACTGCAGCTTTTCCTATAAGTTTTTTAATTGGGAAGGGTCCCAAAAATAAAGGTCCAAGCTTCTTGCTAGGGATTTTTAATCTTAAGTTCTTTGTCGATAGCCAAACAAGGTCCCCAATAGCATACTGAGGAGAAGGTCTTCTACGAAGGTCGTAGTACTTTTTTTGTTGACTGTGAGCGTGTGATATAGTGGTATTGAGTAAACCCAAAGAGTCTTTTATTTGGGTAAGGTAATCCGAGGCTACTGGGTTACTCGATGGCAGGATGCGTGGTGGAAGAAGAGTGGGATGAAACCCATAGTTCAAGTAGAACGGACTTTGCTTCGTAGTACTGTGGGTTGCGTTGTTGTAAGCAAATTCTGCTAGAGGAAGGAGATCCACCCAATCATCCTGCAAGTATGATGTGTAGCAACGTAGATATTGCTCAATGCACTGGTTGACTCTTTCAGTCTGTCCGTTGGTCTGAGGATGGTAGGGAGAAGTGAGCTTTCGCTCAATGCGTAAAATTTGACAAAGTGCTTGCCAAAATTTAGAGATGAATTGTGAACCACGGTCGGACAAAAGAGTTTTTGGAATTCCATGCAACTTAAACACATGTTTCATCAATAGTTCTGCTGTTTGTTTAGATGAAGGTAGTCTACGGATAGCAATGAAATGTGCCATCTTTGTCAAGTGGTCAACTGACACTAGGATGGTATTAAATCCTTTAGAGGGTGGTAGTTCTACTATGAAATCTAAGGACACAACTTCCCATGGAACCTGGGGTATTGGTAGACTACAAAGTAGTCCAGATGGTTTTGTAGTGTCAATTTTGGACCTTGCACAGATGTCACATGAAGAAACAAATTTTTGTACAGACGTCTTCATATCAGGCCACCAAAACTGCCTGGTGAGCAAATTAAAGGTTTTCGTTATACCCATATGTCCTGCCATGGGCACATCATGCGATAACTCCAAGATCTTGGTGCGCATAGTAGGGGGTATGTAAAGTTTGTCGTTGTAATAGAGGAAGCCTTCTGCATCAGTACTCAGTTGTGGTGGAGGTGAATCCATTCTTATACTGTGCAAAATCTCTTCCTTCAAGGAACGGACAACACCAATAATGCGTTCATAGGGTATTATGGGAATGGAAGGGATTTCGGCGCAGTTATCTTCGGTTAATCGTGATAGCGCATCCGCTTTTTTATTTTTGTCTGCAGGCGTGTAGGTCACTAGGAAATTAAATCTTAAAAAGAATAATGACCATCGTACCTGCCGGTGGGAAAGAGTCTTGTTAGTCTGGAGGTATTGAAGGTTGTTATGATCTGTATATATGAGTATTGGTAACTGGGTACCTTCGAGCAGATGTCGCCAATTCTCCAGTGCCAGTTTTATGGCAAGCAACTCCTTTTCACCCACTGGGTAATTCACCTCTGGGCTGCTTAGTGATTTTGAAAAGAAAGCAACTGGGTGGAGTGATGAAGTGTTTGTTGGTCTTTGGGAGAGAACTGCTCCTACTGCCATATTTGACGCATCTACCTCTAGAATATATTGGAGGGATGGGTCTGGATGGTGTAGTATGGGAGCAGAAGTAAAGCTTGATTTTAACAAGCAGAAAGCTTGATTTGCTTCTTCTGACCATTTAAATGGTTTTTTTAAACTTGTCAGTTGTGTGAGAGGTCTCACAATAGCGGAAAAGTTCTTGATGAACTTCCTATAGAAGTTCGAGAATCCAAGGAATCGCTGTAGGGCCTTACGAGTTGTTGGTATAGGCCAGTCTAGAATACAGGATATCTTACTCATATCCATCTTAATTCCAGTTTTGGATATGAAGTATCCTAGAAATAATATTTCTTCTTTATGAAATAGACATTTTTTTAATTTCACATACAGTCTGTGTGAGAGGAGTCTGGACAACACAAGTCTTACATGTTTTATGTGTTCAGGCATAGATCGAGAATAAATAAGTATATCGTCTAGGTATACTACAACACAGACATCAAGTAAGTCTCTAAAGATGTCGTTTATGAATCTTTGGAAAGCTGCGGGAGCATTACATAGCCTGAATGGCATCACAAGGTATTCGAATAGTCCGTATCTGGTTCTGAATGCTGTTTTCCACTCATCCCCGTCACGGATTCGGATTAGGTTGTATGCCCCTTTCAGGTCTAATTTGGTGAAATAAGCAGCCCCACGCACCTGTTCAATAAGTTCAGGGATGAGCGGCAAAGGATAGCGATCCTTTATCGTAATCGTGTTTAATTGCCTATAATCGATAATCGGCCTGAGACTGGAATCCTTATTGCGGACAACAAAGAAAAGTCCTGCAGCAGTGGAAGAAGTAGAGGGTCTAATGAACCCTTTTGTCAAATTCTCATCCAAGTATTCCTTGAGATGAGAAAGTTCATCCTGTGAAAGGGGATAAACATGACCGAAAGGCAATTTGCTGTTAGGGAGTAGATCGATAGTGCAATCGTAATCCCTATGGGGAGGCAACGCTTGAGCATTTTTCTCAAGGAACACTTCGGACAGATCCTGATAGCATAGTGGTGCAATTTCATCTGACACCACAGACAGAATCTTCCCATAAGATGGGAGGTTACACGTATTCTCACAATAGTGAGAAGGGAAAACCAAAGTCCGTTTTTTCCAATCTATGATTGGTTGGTGTGTGTGTAACCAGGGGAGTCCCAAAATAATAGTAAAATGGGGTGAGGATAGTATGTCAAAGGTGATGGTCTCCACATGTGATTCGTTGGTAGTGGCAAGGAGTGCCTGTGTCTGGTTGGTGATTGGACCAGAAGACAGTGGAATACCATTAATGAAACTAACAGAAACAGGCTTAGATTTTGAAATAATAGGTATTTTATTTAAGGTAACAAAGCGTGTATCAATATAGTTTCCACAAGATCCAGTGTCGACCATAGCCTTGGTGGTGATCCTAGTTTGGTCCCACTGTAATATTAAATGAACAAAAAGATAGGGGTTAGAAAAGGAAGTCGTTAATCCTCCCAGCAAGACATGTGAACACTCACCCTCTTTTTTGCGGACAAGGGGACAGGTGCTTATCAAATGATCCGAGGATGCGCAGTACATGCAGAGATTTCTGGATGTTCTTCTAGCTCGTTCAGTAGTCGTTAAAGGTGGGCGTATGGTTCCTACATCCATGGGAGTAGGGTCAATGGCCGAAATCTGAGAAGGACTAGACAATGGCATTCCCATCTTTTCAGCCCTTCTTTCTCGCAGTCGTCTGTCGATGTTGATACTAAGTTGTATCAAGGCCTCCAAGGTGCCAGGTAAATCCGCTCGGGCGAGCTCGTCTTTAACAGCTTCCGATAACCCGAGTCTGAATTGAGTTCGCAAAGATGTGTCATTCCACCCTGAATCAAGGGTCCATCTTTTGAACTCAGATACAAAGTCTTCTACAGGTCTCCTTCCTTGTTTTAAGGCCCTCAACTGAATATCAGCAGTACTCTGCCTATTGGGGTCATCGTATAAACTAGCGAGTTCCGCTAGGAATAAGGAATAGGTGTTGAGAATCTGATCATTATTCTCAAAGAGAGAGTCTGCCCAGGCCCGTGGATCACCCGTCAAGTATGAAATAACGGTACAGACTTTTATTTGATCAGTGGGGTATGTACGAGGTTTTAACAAAAAAAGCAATTGACATGCGTTTTTGAATTCACAAAATTTTTTCCGATCACCTGTAAACACTAGAGGAGAGTTTATTTTAGGTTGAGGAGGCTGAATAGCAGTAAACCGTGAGAGCTGGGTTACCTGCTGTGTCAGAGTCTGATTCTTTTCTTGTACGTCAGTCAGAGCAAGTATTAACGCTTTTACTTGTTGTGTTAATTGTGTCACTTGAGTGGGTGATTCTGCTGAATCCATTTTTAAGGTTCGTTCAATCTGTAACGCTCCTGCGTTTTTAGTATAGGCTGGATTTGCAGCTGCAAAATCTCCACTCAGTAGTCATGTAGAGATGTGTTGAATACCAGATCCAACTCTCCAGGACTCATCACCGTGGGCCTGTCAGCTTCAACATACAGATATATACACACTCAATGAGATGTTCCTGGAGTGATAGGATGTATATGATAGTATGAAGGTGATGTGCTGAAGGGACAGGTGTGAACAGTGACAAGGATGGTAATCACTTGATAGGTTTGTATAGGAGAGTTCAAGATGGTATTTAGGAATGCAGATAGGTTAGTATCGAGTATGCTAACAGGTGGTGAGGACAGCAGATGACAAATACAGGATAGACTAACCCAGTGCAAGGATAGATAGTAGTAGACAGGAGAGCTAGCAATCTATGCAGCAGTGCAGATGATAGATGGTAGTAGGCTCAAGAGCTAGCAATCTATGTAACAGTGCAGATGATAGGATAGTATGGATAGGTAGTAACAGTCCTTAATGTGCATAGGTAGATAGTGCAATAAGGTTATGGAGGGTTCCCCTGCGGGGTACTTATCACTTGTAATGTTAGTAGTTTAGAGAGGTCCAGTAGATAAGGAATGATCCGGTAGCGAGATACAGGGATCAGTAGCGAGGTTTCCGGTCTGCTCCTGGTAAAGGGAATAGCTGGAGGTTCCGATCGAGAGACAGGCTTGAAAGCATGTGGATAACAAGGCAGGTTGAACGAACAATGTGAGTGAGACCGCCGGCGGTTGAAATAGCCGCTCTGCGGCGCTCAGCAGTGACATCATCATTCTTAAAGGTATATGCGTACCACCTGAAGAGAAAGGTGGGACGCATTACAGAGAAAGTGGTGATTAAGGGTACCGGAGGTACCAGAATCTTACACCTGCCCCCTGGCCCAGTCCTCCCCTACCTGTCAGGAAGCCCCAGTGTGAACCAAGTAAAACTGATTGTAAAATCCTAGAATCCACTCTATTACATTATTATATAATGTCCAATGTGTGTTTCTGTAATTTAATTGTGGCAAATACCCTCGTTACAGCTCTGGTCGGCGGTTCCTTAACCCGCCGGAGCTCTCTTCTCCGCTCCGAGTACTGCAGAGGGAGGGGCCAAGATACCCTGCTGACAGCTGGGAAAAGAGGAGGAAAACAGGGGGAGGTCAGCTGAGCACGGAGCGGCTCTGTACCAAAGGTATTTGGCACAATTATATTACAGAAACACACACATTGGACATTATATAAAACAGTAATAGAGTGGATTCTAGGATTTTACAACTACTTTAAACTAGGGCTTAAAATCACAGTAGGTCTTATTTTAAGGGTAGGTCTTACTTTTGGGGAAACATTGTATTGGCAATTTTCTTTTTTCTTTTTGGATAGAGTAATGGAGGGTTATAACCCTTGTAGGGTTTATTTTTTTGCCAGCTGCGCCCCAGCTCCGCTTCCATAACCCGCCGGAGCTCTCTTAACCGTGCCGAGTACTGTAGAGGGAGGGGCCAACATACCCCGCTGACAGCTGGGAGAAGAGGAGGAGAACAGCGGGAGGTCAGCTGAGCGTGGAGCGGCTCTGTACCGAAGGTATTTGGCACAATTATATTACAGAAACACACACATTGAACATTATATAAAACAGTAATAGAGTGGATTCTAGAATTTACAATTACTTTAAACTAGGGCTTAAAATCACAGTAGGTCTTATTTTAAGGGTAGTTCTTATTTTTGGGGGAAACACTGTATTGGCAAACTTTTTTTTTCTTTTTAGCTAGAGTAATGGAGGGTTATAACTCCTGTAAGGTTTATTTTTTTGCCAGCTGCGCCCCGTTGGGGAGATTTACCTTCACTTCCTGGCTGTCCCATAGCCAAAACAGGAAGTGAGATCAAATATCTGCATGTAGCGCCACCCCCATAGAAGCCGCTTGAATATGTTTGGTTCTGTACTCTGCCTCTCAATCCCAAGAACAGTCCCAGCCGCTCTGGCACACCTAGTAAGCAGTGTAAATGCAAGCACGGTAATAACAAACACAACTGATGGGAATCAGTAAGTTTGTTTACTGGGAGACTTTCCACAATCATCAAACAATTGGATAATTCAGTAGTCAAGAATGGGAAAAGCTTTAATTATACCAGTATAGCACATGGCTATGTGTAAATCTCAAATAGCTCCGTTACACAACGTAACCACTTGCCGACTGCCTACCGCATATGTACTGCGGCAGGTCAGCTCTATTGCGCGAAACAATGTACCTGTATGTCATGTTGTGCAATAGCCACTGAGGGGGCGGGCTTACGCCGCCGGAGGCATGATCGCGCGCTGATTGTACACAGGAGATGGCAATCAGTGGGTCTGGCGGACCCGATGTCCGCCAGCCACCTGCGATCGTTCCCGGGAGAGGCAAAACGCCGATCTGCCTATGTAAACAAGGCACATCGCCATTCTGACAGGGGAGAAGATGGAGATCTTGTGTTCCTGCTAAGCAGGAACACGGATCTCTGTCTTCTCTCAGTCAGAGCACCTCCCCCACACAGTTAGCAAGCACCCCCAGGGACACATTTAACACTTCGATTGCCCCTGTCATTAAAGCGGTAGTATACCGATTTTTGTGACTTTTACCTACAGGTAAGCCTATAATAAGGCTTACCTGTAGGTACAATTAATATCTCCTAAACCTGCACGGTTCAGGAGATATTTTCCATGCATGCAGCCGTTGACGTCTGCGGCGCATGCACTCTGAAGGTCCGGCGGATCTTCAGAGCTGCTTGCCGGATCTTGCATGCAACCGCTTTAATACCTTCCCTGCCAGTGTCATTAGTACAGTAACATTGCATATTTATAGCACTGATCACTGTATTAGGGTCACTGGTCCCCAAAAAGTGTCAGTTAGGTGTCTGATTTGTCTGCCACAATGTTGCAGTCCTGCCAAAAATGGCTGAATGTTGCCATAACTAGTAAAAAAAAAAAAAAATCCATAAAAATATCCCATAGTTTGTAGATGCTACAACCAATCAATATACGCTTTTTTTTTTTTTTTTAACCAAAAATATGTAGCTGAATACATTTTGGCCTAAATTGATGAAGAAAATTTAAATTTTTTTGGGATATGTTTCATAAGTAAAAAATATTGTTTTGTTTTTTTTCAAAATTGTCACTCTTTTTTTTGTTTATAGCTCAAAAAATAAAAACCGCAGAGGTGATCAAATACCACCAAAAGAAAACTCTATTTGTGAGAAAAAAAGGACATCAATTTTATTTGGGTACAGCTTCGCACAACCGCGCAATTGTCAGTTAAAGTAACGCAGTGCCGTATCGCCAAAAAATTCCTGGTCATTAAGGGGGTAAAACCCTCTGGGGCTGAAGTGGTTAAATGACTTTAGTATGGCCTATGTGCCTAGGCATGAAGGGAAACAGGTCTGGCTTGATAACAGTCAGTCCATTTCCCTAAAATCCTAAAATCAAATACCCAGGTAGTAAACACGTGATGCAACAGCCAATAATGTAAATGATTAACTTTAGAATTAAAGTTAAAGTTCCTCCTTACTATTACTATGACCACTAAATCACTACTAACTGAAGAAGAAACCGGGAAGTCCTCACAATGGGGATATCTGGTATCTTCAGCTAGCCTGGCATTGGTGCACTTTATGTCCCATTTGGCAGGATAATAAAAGTGTAATTAACCACTTCCGGACCACCCATGGTATATATACGTCCTCAATTTGACGTTAAATATCTTTGTTATGGCAGCAGCTAGCTGCCAAAATCCAGATTTTTTTTTTTTTTACAGTGGGCGATCCTCTTTCACATAAAAGTGGTCCCAGCAGCGGATTCACCATGGAATCAGGACAGAACGGGGGCAGGGGGGCAATTGCCCCCCCCCCCGGGCCGCTCTGATGCCCCGTAAAAAGGCTGCACCGCTTCTGCCACAGACATGCCTAAAGGATTCCTGGTGAAGAGAAGTAAAAAGTCTCTGCTACTGACCTACTGAGTGCAGGATAAAGACAAGGATAGAGTGCAGGCCTCCTTCCAGAATGAATGGTTTAAACTGTGTCTGAGCAGAGGCCGGTTCCATGCCCCACTGGAAACTTTCCTTTGCCAGGTATCTCCGACCGAGCTGTGCCAGCCCCCCTCAACTGCCCCCTGCTGGCCAGGTCAGGAACCCAGATTTGGCCAGTGGAACAGAGCTTCAGCCTGGAATGGGATTCAGGAGGAGGCCAGGAAGAGGGAGAGTGGGAGGGGGGGCAGAGTCGCTGCACCATGGGTCTCTGGTTTGTACTTGCCCCCTGAGCCGAAGGTTGCCAGCCAGCCCCTGCACGGGATCACTTTCATGAGCAGCGGGAGAGGTCCCCCCCCCCCCCAGTCTTTCCCTCGCATACTGAAGCCGTCGGTAGCGGCGGAAACAATCCGATCCTGTGGAGTGATGGGCAGGAAGATGAGCGAGAGCAAGATGGCCCCCACTCGACTCTATGCCCTTGGAGGCCCGGAGCAACGTTAGACATCACTTCCGCCTAATGGCCCCCCTTTTTTTTTTTGTAAGGCAAGTGTAAAATTACATTTTTTTTTTTTTGCTTTTAAATGTGAATGTGAGAGGGTGGGAACCCAATCCTTAAGACTGTAAGCCTGAACAATGGTCTGTTTGAGCCACCTAGAAACGGTGGAGCGAGGAGCCAAGGCTCGCTTCCTGGGCCTATCTGGGATGACAAAAATTGAATTTTTCTTTCAGAAAGACTTCTGAAAGGAACAGTAGTCTGTATGACATCCAGACAATGGGGAGAAATTTCCTTTTGGTACACTGGAGTCATGGTAGCCCATGAAGTACCAGACAGCTCAAGAGAGTGCAGTAAGGCCAACGGTGGGGCAAGCACATTGTTGAATGCCTGGGATACAAAAGGCAGGCTGAATGGTAAGGCCGAAAACTGGTAGTGCAGAGGCCCAACAGCTAAATGCTGAGGTATTGCCAGGTGGAATGATGGGTACATGTAGATAGCCGTTTTTTATGCCCACCAAAGCCAGGAAGTACTTCAGATGAAGGAAAGTGATCTGACCGCCTCCATCCACAATTTGCGGGGCTAAATGTTAACATTCATAGCCTTGAGGTCCAAGATGGGGCACAAGCGCAATCCCCATCTGGGTTTTGGGACAGTGAACAGGACCGACTTTTGGTCATATTCTGGAGACTGCCCAATGAAGATTGGCAAGTAACTTAGGGGATTTACAGAGTTGTGAGGTCAGAAAATAAGAAGGGGGCAGGGAAGGAAACTTGGGATTGTACCCCTGGGGCACCACGTTTTGAATCCAGGCATTAGGATTGCAAGATGTCAAAGTGTTCGCAAAAAGTAAAAAGTTAGGGCATTCATGCCGAGGAGGGATCGGCACCCTCAGTGCACCAGAGCTTGGGGATGGATGGGGAGCCAAGCTTGGTAGACCTCGAGTTGGAAGCTGAAGCCGTGCCAACACAAAAGGAGACAGATGGAGATGAGTTAGAAGTCTGCTCCTAGGCTTTTTTACACCGCAGAAGGTGAGTGCTCTTATCCACAATAACACTGTTGATAATCTTATTGACAATTGATCTAAAGAGATGTTGTCCCTTTAATGGCCATGCGGAGTAAACCCTTCTTACAAGTAATTCCCTTAGTCCAGAAATTTAGCCTGAGACCCCTGTGCATATGTACAAGAATGATGCTAGATAGAAGACAGGTAGTTTTTAACAGACCATTTCAGCTAAAGTTCAACGCTATAGACATCTGCTCTACACTACCTGTGATATGAGGGTCTATTGTCACGCCAATCAGATCAGACCACACAAAGATTAGATGGCTGAGTGAAGCAGGCTGGTCCGGGCAGAGATGCGGCTAGGTGAGAGCTACAGGACCCTCCGTTGGCATGTAGCCTAACAGTGCCCTTGGACAGCGGACGACAGCTGACGGAAGGCTTTGGATACGGCAGCTTGGGGCTGTTGTACTGGAGACTGTCAGAGGACGCTGGAGTGCCATTTGGAAGAAAAAATAGATTACGGAGATCGGATGCTGAACATCCCAGAAGTGCGCTTGGAGGTTCTAGCCATTCAGACAGCTGCTAGACTCTGCTCAGCAGCTGGGCTGGGTTCCCTTTGCCTGGGACTATCGGAAAGTACCAGCCAATAGCTCTGAAATCCTGGCTGAAGGGTTGGCAATAGAGCAGAGTAACAGTGTGCTTTGCCTACCTCCACCCGCATCTATAGACCCGGAGCTCTTATGGTGGATACAGCAAGTGTTGACGCACCTTGATGAACCCTTTTTCTGCACAGGACGAGCTTGGATGGAGGAATGCATCTGTCAAGTAGTGGGGCAGGGATCTGGAGGATGAAGCAAGCGGCTTATCTCCCCAGCGACAGACCGAGATGCAGGGAGGGGACAAAGCAATTCCCCCACCCCAGCCGCAGGCCAAGGACCATGGAGAGGAGGTGGTCGTCCTCCCTCCCCAGCAGTAGATCCACAGTCTGGGAGTGGAGGAAGCTGTCCTTCCTCCCCAACAGTCAAGCCAGAGCAGAGGAAACTGTCTTCCCTCCCCAGCAAGGATCCATGCACCTCAGAGACAGTGCCAAAGAAATTACTTCCCAGCAGCTGGATGAGAATACGAGAGATGAAGCATCCAGCTCATCTCCCCAGCAGCAGTTCAAGGACCAGTTAAAAGAGGTAGTTTGAGGGAGAGAGAGAGGAGGTGGTCGTCCTCCCTTCCTAGCAGCAGATCCACAGTTCGGGAGAGAAGGTGGTTATCTTCCCTCCCCAGCGGCAGTCCGATGTGCAGAGAGGGGAGGAAACTGTCCTCACTCCCCAGCGGCAGTCAGAGATGCAGGAAAGGAAGGAAACAGTTCTCACTCTCCAGTGGCAGGCCAAGGACCAGGGAAAGAAGGTAGTTGTTCTCCCTCTCAAACGGCAGTTAAAGCGGAGTTCCACCCAAAAGTGGAACTTCCGCTTTAGGTATTCTAACCCCCTGACATGCCACATTTGGCATGTCATTTTTTTGGGGGGAGAGCGGGTACCTAGTTTTGACAGGTACCCGCTCCCACTTCCGCTCGGAGCGCCGCGGCGCCCTGAACAGAAGTTCTCCTTTCCCCCTCCCTCCCTGCAATCTTTTGGGACATGTCAGAGGTCCCAGAAGATTGCCGGCTAATCAAGACGTGCAGCGCGACTCGCGCATGCGCAGTGGGTACCCGGCTGTGAAGCCGCAAACTGTCACAGCCAAGTGCCCACAGCAGTGATGCCGGCGCCGCCGAGACCAGAGGGAGAGGATCGAGGCTTCGGGTGGCCGCATCGCTGGACCGTTGGACAGGTGAGTGAAATGGCTGGAACTCCGCTTTAAAAGTCTAGAGAGAAGAGGAAATTGTCCTCCCACCCCAACAGCCAGCCGGAGCCGATGATGTGGAGTCCCCAACAGAAGCGCTGTCATCAGGGCGGAGTGCCACCAACCTGTGCCCTGCTAAAAGTCACAGATCGCCACCATTACTAGTAAAAAAAATAAATAAATATAAATTACATAAATCTTTCCCCTAGTTTTTAGACGCGATAACTTTTGCGCAAACCAATCAAAATATGCTTATTGCGATTTTTTTTTTTTTTAACAAAAATATGTAGCAGAATACAAATTGGCCTAAAATGATGAAAAAATGCGTTTTTGAATTTTTTATTTTTTTTGGGAATGTTATATAGCAAAATGTGAAAAATATTGTTTTTTTTTTTCTTCAGAATTGTTGTTCTTTTTTTTGTTTATAGCGCAAAAAATAAAAATCGCAGAGGTGATCAAATACCACCAAAAGCTCTATTTGTGGGGAAAAATAGAACATCAATTAAATGTAGGTACAGCGTCGCACGACCGCGCAATTGTCAGTTAAAATAACGCAGTGCCGAATCTAAAAAAAATGGGCCTGGTCATTAACCACTTGCCGACCAGTCACGTTGACTGTACTGCGGCAAAGTGGCTCGTTCCCATCCAGCGACGTAGACCTACGTCGCTGGACTCCTCCTTTTGTCGGCGTCGCTCCCGCTGTATTCAGTCCCAGCGGGAGTCGGGCCAGGGGAAGAGCGGCGGTGATCACCGCCGCTCTTCCCCGTTCGTCGGGGAATCGAGTCTGGAGATCCGCCCGCTTGTGTAAACAAAGCGGGCGGATCTCCTAAGTGACAAGCAGGGACGGATTACAGGATTCAGCATAGCTGAACATGCGATCTGTCCCTGTGTCACTCAGTCACCTCCCCCCACACACGTCAGTAAGCACCAGGCATACGTTAACCCCTCCCTCTCCAATAAAATTAACCCCTTCCCTGCCAGTGTAATTTTACAGTAACAGTGCATATAAATAGCAATGATTACTGCAGTAATGTCACTGGTACCCCCAAAAGTGTCAAAAATGTCAGTCAAGGGTCTGATCTGTCCGCCGCAATGTCGCAGTCCCGCAAAAAAAAAATTGTAGATCGCCGCCATTACTCGTTAAAAAAAAAAAACACCAAAAATGACAGAAATCTTTCCCTTAGTTAGTAAACGCAATAACTTTTGCGCAAACCAATCAAAATACGCTTATTGTGATTTTTTTTATCAAACATA
This sequence comes from Pelophylax lessonae, assembly GCF_965119305.1. NCBI lineage: Eukaryota > Metazoa > Chordata > Amphibia > Anura > Ranidae > Pelophylax > Pelophylax lessonae. The sequence continues at coordinate 723,023,140 of NC_138769.1, read as the reverse complement.
GGTAGCAGAAAACAAATTGGCCAAAAATTTTAAAAAATTTTGATTTTTACATTTTTTTGGGGGGGAATTTCATATAAAAAAAATGTGAAAAATATTGTTATTTTTTCAAAATTTACGCTATTTTTTGTTTATAGCGCAAAAAGTAAAAATCGCACAGGTGATCAAATGCCACCAAAAGAAAGCTCTGTTTGTGGGAAAAAAAAGGACGTAAATTTCGTTTTGGGTACGGCGTCGCACGACCGCGCAATTGTCAGTTAAAGTCGCACAGTGCCGTATCGCAAAAAGTGGCCTGGACGTAAGACAGCAAAATCCTCCGGTGGTAAAGCGGTTAAGGGGGCAAATCCTTCCAGTCCAGAAGTGGTCATTTTAAAAATGGCAATTTAGGATACACAGGACTTTTGCAAACAAAATGCCAATCAGAACAGGTTTGCAAAGTCTTCTGCGCATAGGAATATAAACCAAGCACTAGCAGCTAAATACATAGTATTTTATCTATTGAATGTTTTATGTATTTATTTTTATTGAATACATTATTAAACTAAATGGTGCTTTCCTTATAACTGCCTGGGGCTCTGCTTTAATGTTGCCACAGGAGATTATTGAAGATGACTTTGCCTTTTAGCAAAAAAAAAAATTGTTTCCCCCTCGGGGGGTCTCAGCTTTTGGTTTCCTCGCCGTGAGCACGACACCGGGGAGCACACACACGTGTAACCCTCCTGACAGTCCTTTTTGCTGAGATTCCACAATCCTCGGCGGGGGGAACAGATAATAAAGTGCCTCTTCTCCGCAACTCTATATGAGGCTGCGTGTGTTCCCAGAGCCTGGAGGAGATGCCGCAGCCTAAAGCCAAAGCTGGCACAGAGCAGCCTGGAAGCATTTGGTGCATTAAATGGATTACACAGCAGCATACCAATGACTGACTGTTCTGCAGGTACGGCTCTGTCTGTGCAATATCCAGCACTTCCCTGGAGCAGTCAAACCACTTACAAGCCTACTTAAAATGCCAGTCCAACCCAAACACATTGCTTTTATTATAAGTGTAGCCTGATGGGCTTAATCAGCCCCTGGCTTCTTAGGGTACGTGTACATAGCCATTTGAAAATATATCAGCTAGTACATGTGTAAAAAGGACTCTGTATGCATGTAACTTTGACCAGCGTTGTGTACAGCATTAATAGAGCCTATTGGCTGATGGGGCACAGGTAGATTTTTCCCACTAGCGTCCTTTGTTGCTAGGAAGCAGGGGGCACTATCCCCTAGCGTCCATAATTGCCAAGATAAAGGCGGCTATTGCTACTTAGCGTCTTCATTTGCAGGGACACAGGGGGCATTGCCACCTACTATCATCAGCTGCTAGAACACATAGGGCATTGCTGACCAATGTCCTTCATTGCTAGGACTCAGGTTGCTATTGCCACTTAGCGTCCTCATTTGCTAGGATGCAGGCATTCATGGCTATCTAGGATCCTTTGTTGCTAGGATGCTGGCAGCTATTGTTGTCTAGCATCCTCAGTTGCTAGGACGCATGCTGCTGTTCCCACCAAGTGTCCTCAGTTGCTAGGGCGTAGGTGGCTATTACCTCTTCGCATCACTTGCTAGGACACAAGGGAAGTTGCTGACTAGCGTCCTTCATTGCAGGGAATCAGGTGGCTATTGCTGCTTAGCATTCTTAGTTGATAGAATGCAGGCAGCTACTACCATCTGGCATCCGCTGTTGCTAGGACATAGTGGGCACTGGTACCTATTGGCCTTCATTGCTAGAATGCAGGTAGCTATTGCCACTTAGCGTCCTCATTTGCTAGGATGCAGGCATTTATGGCTATCTAGGATCATTTGTTGCTAGGATGCTGGCAGCTATTGTTGCCTAGCATCCTCAGTTGCTAGGATGCATGCTGCTGTTCCCACCAAGTGTCCTCAGTTGCTAGGACGTAGGTGGCTATTACCTCTTAGCATCACTTGCTAGGACATAAGGGGAATTGCTGACTAGCATCCTTCATTGCAGGGACTCAGGTGGCTATTGTTGCTTAGCATCCTTAGTGGATAGAATGCAGGCAGCTACAGCCATCTAACATCCTCTGTTGCTAGGACATAGGTGGCTATTGCCACCTAGTGTCCTCAGTTGCTAGGACATAGTGGGCACTGGTGCCTATTGGCCTTCATTGCTAGGATGCAGGTAGCTATTGCCACTTAGCGTCCTCAGTTGCTTGGACATAGGGGGCACTGGCACCTACCGACCTTCATTGCTTGGATGCTGATAGCAACTGTGGATGCTAAGCAGCAATAGCTACCTGCCATCCTAGCAATGAAGGCCAGTAGGCGCAAGTTCTCCCTATGTCCTAGCAAGAGGCAAAAGCTAGGACATAGGTCATTGGTAGGATGCAGGTAGCTATTGCCGCTTAGCATCCTCAGTTGCTAGGATTTAGACAGCTATTGCCGCCTAGCATCCTATGTTGCTAAGACACAGGTAGTTGTTACCGTTTAGCGTCCTCGATTGCTAGGATGCAGGCAGCTACTTCTGCCCAGCCTCCTCCTGTTACCTGACATTTAGTGTCCTCAACTGCTAACATGATGATGCATAGAGCTACTGGTGCCGAGCATCCTCTGTTGCTAGGAAGCAGGTGGCTATTGCTGTTAAGCCTCATCAGTTCCTAGAGCGCAGGCAGCTACTTGTGCCCAGCATCCTCCAGTTGCCTAGACACAGACGGAAATTGCTGATTAGAGCCTTCATTTGCTAGGACGCAGAGGGCACTATCACCTAGCCTCCTTAACTGCTGCATCTTCAATTGCTAGGATGCAGCAACTATTGCCTCCTAGTATCCTACATTGCTACGATGCAGATGGTTCTTGTATGCTAATAAGGTAAACTTGTACTGCAAATGTAAGCATCAGTCTGCTGCAGGCAGGAGGAAGCATTCCCTCAGTCTCCTCTCCCGCAGCGATCAGACTGCAACACACTTGTATAAAGTACTCGAAACCCATACTTGAGTAAAAGTACAAGTGCTCGATCAAAAAGTGACTTGAGTAGAAGTGGAAGTGCTCTATCAAAAAGTGACTTGAGTAGAAGTACTAAAGTATTCAACATTCTTTAAAGCATCCCTCCTTCTCTTCCCTGCATGTTTTTTTCCACAGCTTATTGGTGCGCAAAATCATATATAAACCAATGTGATATACAACAATATATTCCAATAATGAAAAAAAAAAAAAGGAAGAGAAATCAAAGTCAATAAAGAGTCCATATATATAATGCCATATATACAGTATATGTGACAAAACAAGATGAATATATTTTCAAAGGCGCAGGAATCAAACAGGTGCTATTCCAAATAATAGGTGCAGACTCCCACCACCTTGTGGATTTCCCCCTTACCCGGCGGGTGAAGGTAAGTGCAAAATAATATCCAAATAGACTCTTCCAGTGAAACAAAACTGCAAAACCTGTGCTCTCAACTTCCAGTGAAAAAAGAAAAATCAGCCTCTTACCAGAAAAAAGGTCTATGTAGGCTTGTGACTCTCCTTGGTTGGGGGAGGTTCTCTTTCCCCTTAACAGCAGATATGTAGACCATTTTATTTATACATACAGTAGCATTTATTTTCATATGCGCTGATTTACACATGACATTACTCACATTTTTTTGAACTTCATGAAACCTGCCATCTACTGTTCTGGCAGTGGTAATTTTTATAATAGTAACGAGTAACTATGCAGCACAAAAAAAAAAGAATGGAGTAGAAGTATTGAAATCATCGAAAAAATGTAGTGAAGTAAAAGTGGAAGTAGGAGAAAAAAATTCTACTCTAGGAAAGTACAGATACCGCCTTTCTGTACTTAAGTACAGTAGTGAAGTAGTTCTACTTAGTTACTATACATCTCTGGGCTGCAACATTGTAACTTTGCAGCAAGTCAAGATGAGAGTTTGCAGCAGAGACTGATCTGAGACTGTGTCAGACATTTGTGAACACAGTCAAGAAGTGCACAGGGACCAGGATTTACATGACTGTGTCGCCTGAGCTGGACTCTCAGTCCAGGTAGTAGATGGAAGTACACGGTGGTGGATGATGCCTAAATATAGATGGCACCATCCTAGGCATTAATATACAGTGAGGCCCGGAGGAGAAAATAGACAAAGAGGCGGCATGACTTAAGGAGGAAGGGTTAGCTAAGTCAGAGGGGTTGCAAGGGGAGTAGTCCTTACCTGCTTGGAGGAAAAGGCTGGATGGGTAGGGAGCAGGGCCACTGATAAGGTAGTAGAGCCAGCCCTTCTGTACTGGGCCCAGGCCCCATCAGTTCAAAAGGGGGGCCCGGGCACCTGCTGTACTGTCTTATTGCAGACACCAATCCTCTTCTGATTTCCCCTGCAGCACTGCCAGCTTCTCCTCCCCTTTCTCCCTCGGTCCTAGCACATGTGCCCCTTCCATCTGCTGTCCAGGCCCCCCATGTGCTCCTTTCCCCCGCAGCACTGCTGGCTTCCCTCCTCTCCTCTCGGCAGCTGCTACGGCACAGGGGGATGCTTCAGGATGCAGAACAGGGGAGGGGGTCGGTAAATATGTAATTTACTGGTCCCTTCCCTTCCTGAATGAACACAGTGAGCAATCGGTACCAATCACTCCTGTGTCAAATCATCAATGAAACATAGTAAACTGTATTGATTATGCTTCAGTTTGTGAATGAGCAGGAAGCTTCAGTGTGCAATCTATTCATTTATCTGTGCAGCTGAGGCTGCATAGAAAGGGACTGACAAATCTATTTCCTTAGTCATTTTCGGCCAGGGGGGCCCTGTCAGGTAGGCTGTAAGGGCCCCGTGATTTCTAACAGCAGCCCTGGATGTGAGGGTCAATGCAGATAGGTGATTTTTGGTTCAGTTCAAAGAATTCAGGAGAAGAGGTAACTTCCTTCCCATTCGCCCTTATGTTAAGGGTTGCTGAGGAGAATGGGTTGTGGGAATAATTTTTGTGTTTTTCGATAATTGGAGTTTATACGAAAAAAAAAAAAAAGAGAAAATTAAAGAATAAATAAATAAAAAAAATGAAAAAAAAATACATGATTATGTCTGTTGCGCATTTTGTCACAGAGAGAGAAAAAATAAAAAGAGAGAAAATTAAAGAATAAATAAATAAAAAAATAAAAAAAAATACATTATGTCTGTTGCACATTTTGTCACAGAAAGAGAGAAAAAAAAAGAGAGAAAATTAAAGAATGAATAAATAAAAAAATAAAGAAAATACATGATTATGTCTGTTGCGCATTTTGTCACAGAGAGAGAGAAAAAAAAGAGAAGATTAAAGAATAAATAAATAAAAAAAAAATAAAAAAAAAAAAAATACATGATTATGTCATTTTGTCACAGCAGTTGGCGGGTCAGGGGGTCTTTGGGGGGGGTCAGTGATTACTTACATTGTACCTAATGGTGGGGGCCCATCTAGGGCATGGCGCTCCCCATTTGGTTTGTGGCCGTTCTCCCAGGAGCTAGGTCCTCTGGGGGGAAAAAATTGGAAGAATGTAAGAGATTGTAACGTCTTCGAGCCGGTTGGGGCGCGGCTGAGGACATGGACGATTACAGTTAAAATTGTGTCTTAAAGTGGTTGTAGCCTCAAAAGAAAAAACAAACAAACCCTGCAGGACAAAGGCATAATGAGCTAGTATCTAGCATCGCATACTAGCTCATTATGAAATACTTACCTTAGAACGAAGCCCCGACACGGTCGCCCGGACCCTGCTGAGGCAGCTGACATCTTCCCTCAGCATCTCTTCCGGGTTCGGCGGCTCCGGCGCTGTGAGTGGCCGGAGCCGCGATGAGGTCACTCCCGCACATGCGCATGGGAGTTCACTTTCCGGCAAGGAGCTCTGAAGGTCCGCCGGACCTTTAGAGTGCATGCGCCGCTGGTGTCAGCGGCTGCATGCAGGACGAATATCTCCTAAACTGTGCCGGTTTAGGAGATATTAATTTTACCTACAGGTAAACCTTATTATAGGCTTACCTGTGGGTAAAAGTTAAAAAGCGGAGTATACTACCACTTTAAGGACACCCAAAGACCCCTTGTTGTTGGGCATTGTTAGAAGTTCATTGTTGAATTTTTTACTTATTGTTATGTTAAATGTGATGTTATTTTTTCTTTGATTAATAAATTGGCTGCTGTGGCCGTAGTAAACCCCATGTCATGCAGTCTGCATCTTTATTCTAGTGCTTAACCACTCCTGGACTGGAATGATTTGCCCCTTAATGACCAGGCCATTTTTGCGATTTGCCACTGCGTTACATTAACGGACAATTGCGCGGTCGTGCGATGCTTTACCCAAATAAAATTGATGTCATTTTTCCCCACAAATAGCGCTTTCTCTTGGTGGTATTTGATCACCTCTGCGATTTTTATTTTTTGCGCTATAAACAAAAAATGAGCGACAATTCTGGAAAAAAAACGATATTTTCATATTCTGCTTTATAACATCGCCTCCTGGTGACGTCTTAATGACGAAACGCGTTGGGAGGAGCTAGCCTTGGGTCATGTTGTCACGCCCGGAGGTCAGCCATCTTGTCGGTTGGAAACAAGGGTTTTTTATCATTTTGACATGTGCATTTTATCTGTAATTTGGTGAGTGCCACTTTATTGATCTTATTCAATTTGCTGAAAACATACTACACTATGAGTCTCTCTTCATATATGAGGTACATTGTGGACATACGGGAGAGATTCTAATACAAGACCGCTCCGGAATTATAAGGCTGAGTGATCCTCTTAAATCCCCTACTGCGCAGCTTGACCATTGTGGAAACAATGGTCCACACATTAGGGTAAGAGTCAGTGTGTGGTGGAGGTGGAAAATCAGGCTCACTACTGCATGGCCTTAAAACCCGGCTGAAGGATCATTTTATACTTCTTGGACTTTGTTCTTTATGCTTTGATATTGTTTTTTCAGCGCTGCATATGTGTGTTTAAATGCTTTATAACATTCCCAATAAAAAATTTTTTTTATCATTTTAGGCCAACTAGTATTTTTTTTTACTAGTAATGGTAGCGATCTGCGATTTTTAACAGGACTACGACATTGCGGCAGACAGATCGGACCCCTAACTGACATTTTTTACATTTTGGGGGGACCAGTGACATTACTACAGTAATCAGTGCTAAAATTATGCACCGTTATTGTAATAATGACACTGGCAGGGAAGGGGTTAACCCAGGGGTCATCAAAGGGTTAAGTGAGAGCCTAAGAGGTGTTTTCTAAATGTATGGGGGAGGAACTTCTGGAATCAATGCAGAGACCTGTGATCCTAAATAGAGGATCATAGGCTCTCTGTCTTCATTCCAGAGAGAACAACAGCCTGCTGTGTTTTCAACAGCTACCCGTCATTCTCTCTCAGCAGGGAAGGATCGCGGGTGCCCGGCGGCAATCGCGTCCGCCGGTCCCTTGGATCGGCTTCCCCGCTTCCTAATGGGGGCGGGAGCTCTCCCGCGAACCGACGTACCCATTGGGTACTTCGGTTCTTGCAGCCGAGCCAGCCTGCCGCATTATATCTGCGGTAGGCGGTAGGCAGTCTGCAAGTGGTTAAGGACCCAAGTTGATGAATTCTTTAGTCATGTGATCTTTATGGGAAGTAATACTTGGAAGTGTTACGTATGGGAAGTAATACTTGGAAGTGTTTAGTGTGGGAAGTAATACTTGGAAATGTTAAGTGTGGGAAGTAATACTTGGAAGTGTTTCGTATGGGAAGTAATACTTGGAAGTGTTACGTATGGGAAGTAATACTTGGAAATATTACGTGTGGAAAGTAATACTTGGAAGTGTTTCGTATGGGAAGTAATCCTTGGAAGTGTTTCATATGGGAAGTAATACTTGTAAATATTACGTGTGGAAAGTAATCCTTGGAAGTGTTTCATATGGGAAGTAATACTTGGAAATGTTATGTGTGGGAAGTAATATTTCGAAGTGCTTCGTATGGGAAGTAATACTTGGAAGTGTTACGTATGGGAAGTAATCCTTGGAAGTGTTACCTATGGGAAGTAATACTTGGAAATATTACGTGTGGAAAGTAATACTTGGAAGTGTTTCGTATGGGAAGTAATCCTTGGAAGTGTTTCATATGGGAAGTAATCCTTGGAAATGTTATGTGTGGGAAGTAATATTTGGAAGTGCTTCGTATGGGAAGTAATACTTGGAAGTGTTACGTATGGGAAGTAATACTTGGAAGTGTTATGCATGGGAAGTAATACTTGGAAATGTTACATGTGGGAAGTAATACTTGGAAGTGTTTCATATGGGAAGTAATACCTGGAAGTGTTATGTATAGGAAGTAATACTTGGAAGTGTTACGTATGGGAAGTAATCCTTGGAAGTGTTACGTATGGGAAGTAATGCTTGGAAGTGTTTCATATGGGAAGTAATACTTGGAAGTGTTACGTATTGGGAAGTAATGCTTGGAAGTGATTCATATGGGAAGTAATACCTGGAAGTGTTATGTATAGGAAGTAATACTTGGAAGTGTTACGTGTGGGAAGTAATACTTGGAAATGCTACGTGTGGGAAGTAATACTTGGAAGTGTTTCGCATGGGAAGTAATACTTGGAAATGTTAGGTGTGGAAAGTAATACTTGGAAGTGTTTGGTATGGGAAGTAATCCTTGGAAGTGTTATGTATGGGAAGTAATGCTTGGAAGTGTTTCATATGGGAAGTAATACCTGGAAGTGTTACGTATGGGAAGTAATACTTGGAAATGTTAGGTGTGGAAAGTAATACTTGGAAGTGTTTCGTATGGGAAGTAATACTTGGAAATGTTAGGTGTGGAAAGTAATACTTGGAAGTATTACGTATGGGAAGTAATACTTGGAAATGTTACGTGTGAAAAGTAATACTTGGAAGTGTTTCGTATGGGATGTAATCCTTGGAAGTGTTACGTATGGGAAGTAATGCTTGGAAGTGTTTCATATGGGAAGTAATACTTGGAAATGTTACGTGTGGGAAGTAATACTTGGAAGTGTTACGTATGGGAAGTAATACTTGGAAGTGTTACGTATGGGAAGTAATACTTGGAAATGTTACGTGTGGAAAGTAATCCTTGGAAGTGTTACGTATGGGAAGTAATGCTTGGAAGTGTTTCATATGGGAAGTAATACTTGGAAATGTTACGTGTGGGAAGTAATACTTGGAAGTGTTATGTATGGGAAGTAATACTTGGAAATGTTACGTGTGGAAAGTAATACTTGGAAGTGTTTCGTATGGGAAGTTATCCATGGAAGTGTTACGTATGGGAAGTAATACTTGGAAGTGTTACGTATGGGAAGTAATACTTGGAAATGTTACATGTGGAAAGTCATACTTGGAAGTGTTATGTATAGGAAGCAATACTTGGAAGTGTTACGTATGGGAAGTAATACTTGGAAATGTTACATGTGGAAAGTCATACTTGGAAGTGTTATGTATAGGAAGCAATACTTGGAAGTGTTACGTATGGGAAGTAATACTTGGAAGTGTTACGTATGGGAAGTAATACTTGGAAGTGTTACGTATGGGAAGTAATACTTGGAAGTGTTACGTATGGGAAGTAATACTTGGAAGTGTTACGTATGGGAAGTAATACTTGAAGTGTTACATATGGGAAGTAATACTTGGAAGTCTTATGTTGATACATTACTATGCACGTAACATAAGCAATACAGTTTCTGACGCTAGGTCCACTTTCTTTAGCACTACTCCCTGTATATGCTGAGGAATATGAGCTCAAACCCCTTTGTCTGAAGCCTGGTGATGACAAAGGTGTATCCCACCTACAGGCACGCTGGATGTTCTAGCAGATGCACAATATATGAACAATAGCACATAATACAGTACAGCATTCCGCTGGGTAGTATAATACAATATGGGATAATCATTGCACAAAGCTGTGCTAGGGAAGTGCTGGCAGGCATATACACCATCATCTCCCAGCTGGAGAGGGAGAAGCTTTGCTGCACTGCTGGAAATCCAGATGTCGGGACTCGGGAATGTGTCCCAGAATGGGTCAGGTGCTACATACACGAGGCAATAGGGAAATACATTGCAAAAAAAAAAAAAAAAACAAAGCATATAAAATGTTAATTCTTCAGAACTGCTCCTGTTACAAGATACAATCTGCACCGGATGGCACCTTCATGTGCCGCCTGCACCCTATCATCTAATCTACGCTATGGCATTGACTTCTAAAGAATGCGCATAACCATGCTCCCAGTGAAAGTGCATGTACATTCATTCTGTGCAGGGAGGAGGTTATAGACAGGCTATATCCTTTACTGTTTGAACATAAATCATTGATTTTAACCACTTAAAGCGTAACTCCACTTTTGTTGAGAAAAAAACATTCCCCTCTGGGTGATCTCTGTACATTACAAGGCTTTTAACAAACTTTGTTGCAGATTTCTACCTTTTGTTGATGTAGCACCCTCCTAGGTAGGTGCTAGGCAAAGCATATGTGTGACCCTGTTTTGCTTATCAGGAGGGCCTGATCTGTTCGTTAGCCTGTCACATGATTCCAGGTGTGACCTGTTGAGTCTGGGGAGTCTCCCCACTGTATCCAATGAGGGATCTTGTTGGACAGTGGAGGAAACCTAGCCAATAGCATACCAGGGTTTATGACTGTCCCAGTGGGTGGGCATTGCTACAATGCATCCTGGGATTGGAAATAAATCCTGAGGGGGCATGTGACAGGGTGTCTTTTGGCGGGAGCAAAGTCCCAGGAGGAGGTGAACGGCTGTCTCTCCTCCTGCTGAAGTGAGGAAGGTGGTCCAGGCAGTCGGCCAAGGGACCAGGGGTCTGTCTAAGAGAGAGGGGACCACTCCAGAGAGGTCAAGGGGATCAAGGAGCCAGCTAACCCAGAGTGATATTGTAAAGGGGGTGCCAAGTTGTAAAGCCATGGAGATTAGGGGATAAAAGGGGGCGCCGGGAAGGGCACTAAAGTTGCTCAGCAGTGCAGTCTACATTACCAGTCAGCTACCTCAGGAAAGGAGTACCATAGGAAACTAAAAAGACTCTTTCACAGTTAAAGGTGAATCAAAGTAAGTGGCCTAGCCGTGACTAGCTCCACATAGCGTTAACCAGCGTCAGTCAGCGTTAACCAGCGTCAGTCAGCGTCAACCAGCGTTAATCAGCATTTTCTGTACAGTCTCTGCCTTTTTTGTGCATAGTTCAGTTGTTGGAGTATCCCACTCATCCCTTCTCCTATCCAAGTTCTCAATAAAACCTAAAAACCAAAGAGACTGGACTGGTCCTTGTCTGAGGTAAAAACACTTGGAAACATGTCTGAAGGTGCTATGGTTGCTAATGGTAACCCAGGGGAACCCACACTCAGCAGCTCCCATAGGAGTAGTGCTACATTTGGGGGCTCTTCCGGGATGTCGCCCTGGGTTACCGGGCCGGGTTGCTAATGGCAAGCGGCCAAATTTATTTTTTCAAAATCTCCATTTTTGTGTCCGGGACTTTGTTCTAATGCTCAAACCAAGTGTGAGGCTTGCTCTACAGGAGACAGGGAGAGTGAAGAAGAGTGGGATGAAGATAGAAGTGCGCTTTGAAGGTTGCCCGTGGCAACACAACATTTTCAGTCAGAACTGTAATGTGTGTTCAGCAATGATGGGATTCTTTCGCTTCAGTTATGAAATGTATGCTTCTGTGAAATATTGGATGGCAGGAAAAAGGCCTTTAACTGTGAATAAAGACTGTATCGGCCTGACAGGAAAAGGTCTAAGTGTGGATGGAAAAAAATGGCGGCCAGGGGCACGTGGATCGGTGTGCCAGGGGCCGTGTGTGTGTCAAGACTACAAAGAAAATTCTACCTAGCAGGAGGAGCCACCGCCAAATAGAGAGTGTGGGTGGAGACGTCGGTCGCGCCCAGCCAATCAGGAGTGACTAGGGAAGTCTATAAATCACTTCCCCGTTTGGGTGTGGCTGAGTGGGGGACACGTGCAAGGAGAGGCAAGATGGAGCTTGCTGAGGTGCGGAAGTGCGCAGCCGCAATGATTCCACCCATCGGCGGAGAACCTGCTGGGCAGACCGGAGAGCCGAAGCCATCATTCGTATGGGATACCGGCATACGGATGGTGTGTGATGGAGGACTGGTGCTATGCACCGGAGGAGGCGTGGAGCACTTAGGCCTGGTATGTCCCCAGCGTGCACGTGTGACTATGCGGGTGCAGGCGTGGGGCCAGTGTGGGCATTGCGGCTATCTGCTGATGCGGGCGGAGAGTAGTGATGTTCAGTCCAGACAGCTGTGTGTGTCGTGGGAGACAGGGATCAGTCGAGTCATGACGGCCATTGAATCGGGACCCCTCTGCGGGGGCGGGAGGGGTAAGTCTTTGGGGTACTTATGCGGCTGGAGGCCATGCAACCAGGCAGTGGTTCAGCTTTCCCATTAAGAGAGACCCGATCACTAGGCAGAGGGTGCATGCAAGTACAAAGGGCCGGGAAGTGGCCACCTGATGGACCGAAGGTTACCGCAGCAGAGGCCAGGACTGCCCCTATACCTATCAAAGAGGAAAGATGGCCCACGGCAGTTGAGGCCCCTGCAGCTAGTGTGAGCAGTGAAGAGGAGGCCGGGGTTTGTCGATGTGGGGTCTGCAAGCTTCCAACACAAGTTCGGGTCAATTGAAGAGGGAAGTGACAATTGGAAGTCCGAAGATGAGACAGAATGGGACTGGGGATCTGAGGCTGGAAGCAGTCCGCCAGGCCCTGATACTGTGGAGGCGCCTGACAGAGAGACCAAGGAGTCTGTGGAGAGAGGGGAGCTGGCCCAAAGTTTGGGGTTTTGCGAGGCCTATTCAAGTAGGGTCCCTGACTTAAAGTGGAGTTCTGGCCTCAGGGCTGAAGCTTAGATAAAAATACCCCCGGGACAGTCAGGGCTAGTACATTCCACAATGGATAGCCTCTGAACTGTCCTGGGTCGCACTTACCTTTTAGAAGAAATACTTACCTTGAAAATTTCTTCTCCAGCGCTGCCATCTCAGGTGTGGGCAGCTGAAACCAGCGCGTCCTCTTCTGCATCCTCTTCGGTGACGCCAGAGTCCCAGAATGCCCTGCACCAGCCCGCTCGTCACTTCCGGTGCAGGCGCGGCATCCCAGCACAGCTTCTGGGCATGCCCAGACGCTGTTTAGCAGGGAATGCCGCACCTGCAACGGAAGTGACGAGCGGGGCCGGTGCAGGCGCATTGACTCCTGGGAGATGACGTTCAGCTCCCAGGAGTCATCGCAAGGCGGAAGAGACGGCGCGGGCCACGGCCGTAGAGGGAGGAAGTGGAAGGAAGGTGAGTATATTTTCTTATATCCAAGAGGAGCAAGTAAACCGGGCACAACTAGGGACTACAGACACTTGCTCAACCGGCGCTATTACAAAGTACCTTAAAATGTAGAATGATATATAAAATGCTAAATGCAAGTAATATATCTAAAAGCTGCTGCTATAAATAAAACAACATAAAATAGAGGTGCATATATAGTAACAGTCAAGCAAGAAGTACTAAAACACACTAGCAGCGCTAAAATTCATAAATAAATAAATAAAATGCAGTCCACTGGGATAAAGTCCATAAGTTCATATATTCATGCAATGTGCCCAGGAGCCGTGAGTAGATATTATGCACTGGACCCTCCACCGCACCAACGTGCTCCCCCTAATAAGAGACACTCACCAGAAATCTGGTCATACAAGAGCCCGTAACATCAGCCTATCTCAGGCTTGAGGAACGATATCCACAGGAGTTACCCAGGACAACCGGCACTCGATAAGTCTCAATCGGATCGATTCTTGTGGCAGACCCACAGGAGGTTCCAATTAAACCAGGGGCGGTACCTTCCCCAGAGAATCGTTGTCTGTCTGTGTGCCATTCTGTGCACACAGACAGACAACGATTCTCTGGGGAAGGTACCGCCCCTGGTTTAATTGGAACCTCCTGTGGGTCTGCCACAAGAATCGATCCGATTGAGACTTATCGAGTGCCGGTTGTCCTGGGTAACTCCTGTGGATATCGTTCCTCAAGCCTGAGATAGGCTGATGTTACGGGCTCTTGTATGACCAGATTTCTGGTGAGTGTCTCTTATTAGGGGGAGCACGTTGGTGCGGTGGAGGGTCCAGTGCATAATATCTACTCACGGCTCCTGGGAACATTGCATGAATATATGAACTTATGGACTTTATCCCAGTGGACTGCACTTTAATTATTTATTTATGAATTTTAGCGCTGCTAGTGTGTTTTAGTACTTCTTGCTTGACTGTTACTATATATGCACCTCTATTTTATATTTTCTTATATAACAAGGTAAGTGAACAAAAAAAAAAAGAATCGGGAGCATCCATTTCTTTTTTCGATTTTGGGGCCGGAACTCCACTTTAACCCCGCCCACGAACTATGCCCGGGCTTGGGATCAAAATGAGGCCTATAGCTCCCTCATCAGGCATGAGGAGACCCCACTCTCCCTAGCTGGGAGAGAAAATAGGAAGACCCTCCCCAGATTTTCAAGAATGCAGCGGTGGCTGCAGCGCAAAATAGCCATGGAATACGGGTACGATTAGGGACTTTCTATTTGTTCCAAAGCCCTTTTTGGGACTCAACCAAAGCAGATCTATGGGACAAGTTCACTGCAGTAAAGACTCAATGGTACTATGGGCGGTCCATATATGTGGATCGGGTGGAAGTCCGCCGCCCAGATGGATCCGGTCAGGCTTGGTCGGTCCGTGTTTGGGACAGTCAGGGAAACCCAGTATGGGTCCCCCACCCGTAATATTACATTTAAAAGAGACTGTGTTTTCAAGGAAAGAGAATGGCTGGCTAGCCTATACGAAGAGCATATACTGCTGAATCAAAATTTGCTGTTAGGACTTATACCCCCTGTTCATCATCTTTGCAAGTTTACTGTTCTGCAGACCCCTTGGGCCATTGGGCTGGGGTCATGAAGGAGAACATCTACTTTACGGATCTTTTGGCCCATCGGGCCGAGATCCCTGGATTACAAATGTTGCACAGCTTCAGTGGAACTGTCTTTGGGCCAGTGGGCCATAACAAGACTATGGGGGTGGCCGCCACAGGAATGAGCGGTGCATCCAGAAAGTTTGGTGGGGGGTGCTCTGGTGCCAGAGGCCCCCAAAGAAGGCAACCCTGACTTGGCAGGACTATGGGTCACTCAGGATCCAGTGACCTTTCCTGTCTCAAGACGAGGAAGAGTGCTGGTGGACTGCTGCTAAGGAATGCTGCACTCTTTCTATTGACTAGTTAGTGATAGGGCACAGACTCACCTATCCGGAGGATGTGGGACGTTGTGTCAAGACTACAGCAGAGAAGTCAGGGAACCGGATGAGAAGGCCGCCTCTGCGGAGAGGGTCTCCTTATCCAAACTGTAGATAGCCAATGTCATTGTGAATATGTACAGTGCGCTTAACCCTTGCTTTCTCTTCTACAGGGGACATCAAACCTTAGAGGTATCAGCTAGGCTATATGTATATATTTGTTGATTCTTTCACCAAACAGAGTTTGTTTGGTGGGGGGTGCATCATTTTAATGCACCCCACTTGTAAATTTGTAAAGCAGATGTAAACTTATATTTTTGCACGTAATTTATTATCTGTACATTTGTTCTTTTCCCTTTTCCCCCTTTTCCAAGTTAGTGGGATACTCCTGATTTTTGGCAGGATTTTTGTAGGGGGCGGCTGCCCCAGAGCTAACAGGACATGCCTCATTTTTGGTGGGGGGTGGTTGTAGCACCCTCCTAGGTAGGTGCTAGGCAAAGCATAGTGTGGCCTTGTTCTTCTTATCAGGAGGGGCCTGATCTGTTATTTAGCCTGTCAAATGCTTCCAGGTGTGACTTGTTGAGTCTGGGGAGTCTTCCCACTGTATCCAATGAGGGATCTTGTTGGACAGTGGAGGAAACCTAGCCAATAGCACACCAGGGTTTATGACTGTCCCAGTGGGTGGGCATTGCTGCAATGCATCCTGGGATTGGAAATAAATCCTGAGGGGGCATGTGACAGGGTGTCTTTTGGCGGGAGCAAAGTCACAGGAGGAGGTGAATGGCTGTCTCTCCTCCTGCTGAAGTGAGGAAGGTGGTCCAGGCAGTCGGCCTAGGGACCAGGGGTTGAGAGGACCCAGTGTGCTGACCAAGTGGAGCTGCTGGGCAGAATTCTTTTACAAAAAAACAGTATCGTGAGTACTCAAGCATCTGCCCAGGGGTCTGCCTAAGAGAGGGGACCACTCCAGAGAGGTCAAGGGGATCAAGGAGCCAGCTAACCCAGAGTGATATTGTAAAGGGGGTGCCAAGTTGTAAAGTCCTGAAGATTAGGGGATAAAAGGGGGCGCCAGGAAGGGCCCTGAAGTTGCTCAGCAGTGCAGTCTACATTGCCAGTCAGCTACCTCAGGAAAGGAGTACCTTAGGAAGCTAAAAGGACTCTTTCACAGTTAAAGGTGAATCAAAGTAAGCAGCCTAGCCGTGACTAGCTCCACACAGTGTTAACCAGCGTCAGTCAGTGTTAACCAGTGTCAGTCAGTGTTAACCAGCGTCAGTCAGTGTTAACCAGCGTCAGTCAGCGTTAGTCAGCATTTTCTGTACAGTCCTTGCCTTTTTTGTGCATAGTTCAGTTGTTGGAGTATCCCACTCATCCCCTCTCCTATCCAAGTTCTCAAAAAAACCTAAAAACCAAACAAACTGGAAGCTATGGTTGCTAATGGTAACCCAGGGGAACCCACACTCAGCAGCTCCCATGGGAGTAGTGCTACATTATTCTGAATAAATCATTGTTTGTTCATCTGTGCCTCTGTGCTGAGTGGGCCTAATGGGAGTGGTTTCATAAATATCAATCAGCTGTGGCAGCTGCAGGGCTCTAATGAGGAAATCTGCTGGGCCTGCATCCCTTTAGAGGTGTTTCTATTGGGAGTATCTCACCAAAAAATGAAATTTTTGTTGCAGGGGATGCCAGAAATCTGACTTGTATCTTGGTGCAGACTTCTGGGAAAATTGGTGAGCCAATCACACAAGCAGGAAATGATGTTTCTGGGGGTGTGGTCAGTATACATTCTGTGTACAGAGCCGCTCCAGGCGGCCATATTGCATTTTCAGAAAATTACAACGGCTGCAGATTGAAAAGGAAAGGTAATTTTTAATAACATTCAATTACAATATGATTTGTGTCTCAATTGTATACGCTATATTGTTTTTTTTTTTTATTTGCTATTTTTTTTCCCACGAAAGTGGAGTTACCCTTTAAGTGTTTTTAAACAGAACATACAACATTTGGCCACTAGAGGGTGCTAAGTAGTATAGAAAATTACTGCTTAGCTCCATCTAGCTGCCAAATGTGGTAATTTTGCTTTAAAATCAACGATTTACATAGAAACAAACACAAGATATACAGCCTATGTACGCTTATTTATTTTATTTTTTTTATAGAATATCACTATCAGCATATGGAAATGACAGAAAAAAAGAACATACAATATCAAATATATAATTAGAGAGGAGAGATTTATTTAACCACTTGCCTACTGGGCACTTTTACCCCCCTTCCTGCCCAGGCCAATTTTCATTTTTTAGTGCTGTTTCACTTTGAATGAGAATTGCGCGGTCATGCAGCACTGTACCTATATGACTTTTTTATCTGCTAAACAAACAAAAAAAAAGGCTGAACATTTTGAAAACAAAAAACATTTTTCATAGTTTGTTATAAAATTTTGCAAACAGGTAATTTCTCTTCTTACACTCATACGTGGCACCGATAGGCACTGATGAGGTGGCACTGATAGGTGGCACTAATAGGCAGCACTGAAGGGCAGTAATAGGTGGCACTGATAGGGGTCACTGAAGGGCGGTAATAGGTGGTACTGATAGGCAGCACTGAAGGGCAGTGATAGGTGGCACTGATAGGCAGCACTGAAGGGCAGTAATAGGTGGCACTGATAGGCAGCACTGAAGGGCAGTAATAGGTGGCACTGATAGGGGTCAATGAAGGGCGGTAATAGGTGGCACTGATAGGCAGCACTGAAGGGCAGTAATAGGTGGCACTGATAGGGGTCACTGAAGGGCGGTAATAGGTGGTACTGATAGGCAGCACTGAAGGGCAGTAATAGGTGGCACTGATAGGGGTCACTGAACGGCGGTAATAGGTGGCACTGATAGGCAGCACTGAAGGGCAAAGCGTTCTTTTTGCACAAAAGTGCTTTTAGACGAACTGGAAAACAGCGACAGCGACAGCGAAACGGAGTTACTTGAGGAACTGAGCGATAGCGATTGGTGGGAAAATTCCTCATCAGGTACGGAAAGTGACGACAGCGACGATTCTGATGTCTCTTTCTGGCACATCGCTCCGTTGGAAATTCTGAAGAATCATTTGATATACTTCCCAAATTCCACAAGCGATGTGCCAGAAAGAGACATCAGAATCGTCGCTGTCGTCACTTTCCGTACCTGATGAGGAATTTTCCCACCAATCGCTATCGCTCAGTTCCTCAAGTAACTCAGTTTCGCTGTCGCTGTTTTCCAGTTCGTCTAAAAGCGCTTTTGTGCAAAAAGAACGCTTTTTGGACGCCATGGTCGTTCTCAATTTTCCAGGCAAAAAGCACTGGAAAAGCAAAAGCAGGGCACTGGAAAAGTCACCAGGTGAAATCCTGTGGTGAAATGGGATGATACAGTATAATCCGTTAGGATCACAGCTTTCTATCATCTCATTTATGTATTTATATTTTTTAATTTGCCGCCGGTTCCACCTCCCCCTGCGTCGCAACGCTCACAGGAGGGAACCGGAAGACAAGTGTCGGCATCGGCCGAGCACAGAGTGAGAGGACAGCGGGGGGACAGCAGGAGGACGGCGGGGGAGGACGGTGGGGAGGACGGCGGGGGAGGACAGCAGGAGGACGGCAGGGGAGGACGGTGGGGAGGACGGCGGGGAGGACAGCAGGAGGACGGCGGGGGAGGACGGTGGGGAGGACGGTGGGGGAGGACAGCAGGAGGACGGCGGGGGAGGACAGCAGGGGAAGGTGGGTTGTAAAATATAAAACAACAGATTATATGCATAAGAATGTACTGCTTTTAGCACAGAAATTCGGACGTAATCAGACCGCCAGGGAGTTTAAAGAGTAACTCCACTTTTGTAGGGAAAACAATAGCAAATCAAAAAAAAATAAAATATATATATATATAGCGTATACAATTGCGACTAAAGTCCTACTGTAATTGAATGTTATTAAAAATTACCTTTCCTTTTCAATCTGCAGCTGTAATTTTCCTGAAAATGCAATATGGCCGCCTGGAGCTGTTATGTACACAGAATGATTACTGACCACACCCCCAGAAACATCATTTCCTGCTTGTGTGATTGGCTCACTGATTTTCCCAGAAATCTGCACTAAGATACACGTCTGATTTTGGGAATCCCCTGCATCAAAAATGTCATTTTTGGTGAGATACTCCCAATAGTACATAACGTTTAAAGGGAGGCAGAGCCTGCCACTTTCCTTATTAGAGCCCTGCAGGCTCCCTGCAGAGTCCCATTAGACCCGGTCAGTATGGAGACACAGAGGAACAAACAATGATTTCTTCAGAATAACAAATGGTAGGAATATGTTATAATCCCTGCAATGTACAGAGATCACCCAGAGGGGAATATTTTTTTTTTTTCAACAAAAATAGAATTACTTATTACGTTTTTCCCTGAAAATTAACATCCAGAACCCTCTGTAATGGGAGCCTCACACTGGAGGAGTCATATATTTTATATATACACAGTATAATAGCTTCAACTCTTCCGGGAAGGCTGTCCACAAGGTTTAGGAGTGTCTATGGGAATGTTTCACTATTCTTCCAGAAACACATTTGTGAGGTCAGGCACTGATGTTGGATGAGAAGTCCTGGCTCGCAGCCTCCGCTCTAATTCATCCCAAAGGTGTTCTATCGGGTTGAGGTCAGGACTCTGTGCAGGTCAGTCAAGTTCCTTTACCCCAAGCTCGCTCATCCATGTCTTTATGGACCTTGCTTTGTGCACTGGAGCGCAGTTTTGTTGGAACAGGAAGGGGCCATCCCCAAACTCCTCCCACAGAGCTGGGGGCATGAAATTGTCCAAAATGTCTTGGTATGCTGATGCCTTAAGAGTTCCCTTCACTGGAACTAAGGGGCCACCCCAACCCCTGAAAAACAACCCCACACCATAACCCCCCCTCCACGAAATGATTTGGACCAGGGAGGGGGGGGGGGGGTTTGCAACTTTCTATGTCACACAGTATTTGCACAGCGGTTTTTCAAACTCAGTTTTTTTGGGGAAAAAAAATACACTTTTTAAAATATTAATGCAAAAAAGCACAATACATAACCCATTTTTTTTTGTAAAATATAAAAGATGATGTCACGCTGAGTAAATAGATGCCAAACATGTCACGCTTTAAAATTGTGCACGGCCGCGCAACAGTGACAAACAACGCTTAGGCAACACTTTAAAGAGGTTGTAAACTCACATTTTTTTTTTTCTTCACCCTGCAAGAGAAACACATAATGAGCTAGTGTGCATCGCATACTAGCTCATTATGAAATACTTACCTTAGAACGAGCCCCCGCCGTGCCGCCCGCTTACCTCTATGACGGGCGTCCAGTCGCCCGTCTTCCGTGATCGCGGCATCCGGCCATCTGATTGGCCGGAGCCGTGGTGACGTCACTCTTGCGCACGCGTACGGGAGCCGACGGTCACGGCACGGAGCTCTGAAGGAAGGGCACCAGCGACCGTTCCTTCAGAGCGCATGCGCCAGTGACGTCACTGGATGCATGTAAGGTAAATATCTCCTAAACGGTGCATGTTTAGGAGATATTTACACTACCTATAGGTAAGTCTTATCATAGACTTACCTATAGGTACAACTTGCAGAGGAGAGGAGGGTTTACTTTTTAAAAGCCTTTACAGGTCACCACTTTATATCTACAGAAGGGGGGGGGGGGAGTGCTAGAATTACTGCGCATAACCTAGCGCTCGTAGCACATGAAAAGATATAATAAAATATTTACAAAAATGTGAGGGGTGTACTCACTTTTGTGAGATACTGTGTATATCTCTGAGTGTCCTCAGGAAGAAGGTAAAAACAAGAAGAAACCCTCTGGATGGGACTTTAAGGGGTAAAAAGTACAACATTTTATTATTACAAATTTAAAAAAAAAATGGTTCAATGTATCACATATATACAGAGAAAACAGCAGCAGCTAATACATTGAATTGACCAAAGTTCATTGTTCCTGTCCACGAGGGCAGTAGAAGATCCAACGCGTTTCAAAGTACAGTGATTTAATCTTCTTCAGGGGGGTCATAAAACAAAAACCAGGAAGGGTGTCTATGATGAGAACAGTCATATATATTAGATATGTCCGCATTTCCTCATATTCCTAACGTTAAATTTTAATTCATCATTCCAGTATACACACACCCTGGGTAGTAGGTCCGCGTTGAACATAAAGCCGCATTATTAACCTCTTGCCGACCGCCAACTGTAGTATTACGGATTAGACACAGCAGGAGGCGGGCCGCGGGGGGAGCGGCGGTGATTGCCGCCGGCCTTCCACGATCATCAGATAAACTGACAGAGGAACCGCCTGTTTATGTAAACAAAGCAGGCGAGTCTTCTGTCAGACAGGCAGGGAGAGTTCAGAAGTTTCAGCTAAGCTAAAACCTCGATCTCTCTGTGTGCCTGTCACAGAACCCCCCCCAACACACACACACACACACACAGTGAGTAATCACATTTAGGCATACATTAACACCTTTGATCACCCCCTTCCCGGCCAGTGTCATTTATACAGTGACAGTGCATAATATTTAGCACTGATTACTGTAGTAATGTCACTGGTCCCCAAAAAAGTGTCAAAAATGTCAGTTAGGGGTCCGATCTGTCCGCCGCAATGTCGCAGTCCCGCTAAAAATCACTGATCGCTGCCATTACTAATAAAAACAAAAAAATAAATAAAAATTCCAAAAATCGAACCTGTCGTTTGTAAACGCTATAACTTTTGCGCAAACCAATTAAAATACGCTTTTTGGGATGTTTTTTTTTTTTGTTACCAAAAATATGTAGCAGAATACAAATTGGCCTAAACTGATAAAAAAAAAAAAAAAAATTAGATTTTTAAATTTTTTTTTTATTGGGAATGTTTTATAGCGGAAAGTAAAAAATATGGCGCTTTTTTCAAAATTGTCGCTCTTTTTTTTTTTGTTTATAGCGCAAAATCTAAAAATCCCCAAAAGTGTCAAAAATTTCAGTTAGGGGCCCGATTTGCCCGCCGCAATGTCGCTGTCCCGCTAAAAATCGCAGATCGCCGCCATTACTAGTAAAAAAAAAAGCAATAAAAATGACCTAAATCTTTCCGTAGTTAGTAGACGCAATAACTTTTGCGAAAACCAATCAAAATAAACTTATTGCGATTTTTTTTTTTTTACCAAAAATATGTAACAGAAAACAAATTGGCCTAAAATGTTAAAAAAATTTGATTTTTAATTTTTTTTTGGGGAATGTTATATAGCAACAAAGAAAATGGCCTCTGCCCCCACCTATAACTGGCCTTCATAGCAAAGAACACATGGAAGGGCAACGCACATGAAACAAACAAAGATAAAATTCCCAGTTCAATTTGCCAACCAGTCTGCTTACCAACCAAATTGGCCTGTCTAACAGTTTGCGTCAATACAGGGGTTTAGTTAGCACACATTTGCAAACGCATGTGAAAGCTATGTTATATAGCAAAATTGTCGCTCTTTTATTGTTTATAGCGCAAAATCTAAAAACCGCAGAGGTGATCAAATACCACCAAAAGAAAGCTCTGTTTGTGGGAGTTAAAAAGGACATCAATTTTATTTGGGTACAGTGTCGCACGACCACGCAAATTTTACGTAAAAGTAACGCAGTGCCGAATCGCAAAAAATGGCCTGGTCATTAAGGCGGTAAAACCTTCCGGAGCTGAAGTGGTTAAAATATATCTGGGTTTGTCATCAGACCAGGCCGCCAGATTCCCAGCGACCCAATCACCATGCACCTCTAAGACCACGGACCATCTCCCATAAGGGGCTATTCAGGACACCAAATGATCCTTTCTATTTAGGACAAAAAAAAAAGTCCATAGTACGGCTCCTTTCACATGCTGCGGTCCGTTCTCTGCTCAGTGGGGGATCAATCCGCCGATCCTCCGCTGAGCAGGCGGATGACAGCTCCGTCTCCGCTCTGTGTGTGGAGAGGGAGGTGTCAGAGCCCCGCTGTTCTTTATGGGGGAATCGGTTGAGAGAGGACCGCCTGTCTGCTCTCATCCGATCCGATTCCCTGGACAGATGGAAAATAGGGTTTCCATCCATCCGGATTTCACGGACAGGATCGGATGCGGATGGCAGCGGACATGTCTCCCGCTGCCCCATAGGGATGCATGGAGGGATCCGATCAGATCTGCCTAAAAAACTGACAGGCGGATCGGATCGTTTGTGTGAAAGGAGCCTAAATGATGCAGTCACTAGGATATATACACATAAGGAGCAAGTTGATTAACAGACAGCTGTAACATACCTGCAATCAAATGGCTTAAGCAGGGTTCATATATAAGTATGTAGCTAGAGTGATGGATTTTCAGGTATCCCCGTCATTTGGTGATAGGCATAGTACTACAGGCTTGGTCTATACGGTCTTAGTAATGCCACAATGCCCACAGCCTGTATATAAAAGACAAAAAGCAGGAAATCCCTGTATTAAGTATTTTCTAGGGATAGTAATAAATTGCAGATTTAATTTCTCAGGAAGAAAAGAAGGTACAAACACAGAGAAGGTTGGGCAAAGGAGGAAAAAAAACAAAAAAAAAGTGGGGTAGTAGGGGGTCAGGTATGAGCTGGGGATAGTGGAGGGGTCCTGGCTAACCTTGCCCATCAGGTATTCCCATCTTTAGGTACATTTTTTTTTTTTTTGGCCCATGAATGAATGTACACGGACCAGACGAACGGCTATGCAAATTCATTATCATTATAAATCAACCCCTATATGGGCAAACGTCTGACCATCACACCTACGAGAGCTTGTTGGACTTCGCATCTCAAAACCACGGGCAATAAAATGGCCTTGCACCTCCACCCTGTTTGCGGCAGTGACAGCCTCCGCTCTTCTGATAAGATTATTCTCATGATTTAGGAGCGTGTCTGAGAGTTTCAGATCCTTTTGCTGATGTTGGACATGAAGATCTGGTTCACATTCCGAGCTCAATAAGGCTGAGGTCAGGGCTCCACACAGACCTCTCCAGTTCCTCCACACCAAACTATGACTTCATGAAGCTGGCTTTATTCACAGGGGTGCTATCCTGCTGGAGCAGAAAAGAGCCTATGCATATGTAAAAAGGGTATGAGAGTGCCACCTGCTGGCTCACAAAGAAAGTGCAACACCTTGCTAGTACCGGGTTGGACCCTCTGTTGCCTTCAGAACTGCCTTCATTCTTCATGGCATAGATTCAACCAGGCCCCATGCTCCAGGGGGCCTGTGCGGCTCCCCTGTACACCTGGATCGCAGGGGGGTGGGGCAGCATGTAGAGAAATCACTGTCCTCCTTTTTCCTTCTGTAGCTGCAGGAGGAAAATGGAGAAGATTGGTCCCTCTGTACGCTGCCCCCGCCGCTCCTCCTATCCAGTTCACTTGTGTTCTGCTGTCTCTGGGCCCCTGTGTGCCCCCCCCCCCCCCACTGTGCTCCCTCCCCTCTCCTGCCGGCTGCTGCAGGGGATGTGTCACAATAGAGAACCAGGAAGAGGTAAGTAAAAATGCAGGGCTTCTTTTCAGCAGGAACACAGTTCCGGCACCTCCAGCACTGAATGTATGTAATAGCAAGAGGTGTGGGGTGTGTTGGAGGGTCTCTTGATGCTGGCTGCTTGGGGATCTATTGTCACTGGTAGGGATCTGGTATTGTGTTAGGGTCTATTGTTGCTGCTGGGGGGTCTATTGTTGCTGGGGGTCTTATGTGGTTGGTAGGGATCTCCTGTTGAGGTAGAGGTCTATTGTTTGCTTATCTATTGATACTGGTTGCTGGCAGAGCGGTTGTTACTACTGGAGGGGGTCTAATGTTGCTGGGGTGGATCTTTTGTTGCTGGGTATTTTTTTGTGCATGGGAGGTGGGTAGGGGGTGGAACCAAGGGACAATGCTCTGAGGTGGGTAGTGGGTGGAGACAAGGGGTGACTTAGAAGGGGGGAGTTCCTGTACCTATTCTCAGAGAAAAAAAGCCCTGTAAATATGTAATTTACCAGCTCCTTCCTTTTCTGAATGGACAGAGTCCTAGTCAGTGACATTGTAAAAAAATAAAATAAAATGATAAAAAATAATAAAATTAAAATAACAAAAAATAAAAACTACTGACACAAGTGGGTGAACTTCCAGGATCACAAAGGTCACAATTGTAACCGGGCTGTGTTGCACATAGCCTGTGCGAAGACAAGACCAGTCACCCTGCACAAGCAGAGAGAGCAGAAGTGACCGGTCTGTGTTACCTAGGCAAGGTATTGTAACGCTCCTGCGTTTTTGTAATAAGATGGATTTGCAGCTGCAGAAATCTCCACTCAGCAGTCATGTAGAGATGTGTTGAAATACCAATTCCAACTCCCAAGACTCATCACTGTGGCCTGCCTGATTCAGCATACAAATATACACACTCAATAAGATGTTCCTGGAGCGATAGATGTATATAGCAGTATAGTGGTGGTGTGCTGAAGGGACAGGTATGAACAGTGACAGTAGATGGCAAGCACTCAAGAGAAATGTTCAGGAGAGTATAGATGGTAACAGGTAGGATGCAGATAGGTTAGCAATCATGTATGGTAGTAGGTGGTAGGATAGCAGATGACATACAGGAGAGACTAACCCAGTGCAAGGATAGATGTTAGTAGGCTCAAGAGCTAGCAATCTAAATAACAGTGCAGATGATAGGTTTAGTATTGCATAGAGAGTGACAGTCTTTAGTGAGCAATAGATATAGTGTAAGTAGGTTTTATGGAGGTTTCCCCTGCGGGGTACTTATCACTAGAGAGTAGGTTAGTAGCGGGGTCCGGTAATGAGGAGTGATCCGGTAGCGAGATACAGGGATCAGGAGCGAGGTTCCGGTCTGTTCAAGGCAAAGGAAAGCAACTGGAGGTTCCGACAGCGAGACACACTAGCAAGCATGTGGACAGCCAAGCAGGTTGAGTGAAGGGTAGAAGCAGCAAGCCGAGAGTGATCGGGTAGCGAGATACAAGATCAGATATGACACAGGTTCAGGTAGCGAGATACAGGAGCGTGTGACATCTAGTATGCTGCTTCACTGTTGGCAGGATCGAACCAACCATGCGGTTGAACGAACGATGTGAGTGAGACCGCCGGCGGTTGAAATAGCCGCTCTGCGGCGCTCAGCAGTGACCTCATCGCTCTTAAAGGTATATGCGTACCACCTAAAGGGAAAGGTGGGACGCATTGAAAAGAAAGTAGTAAATAAGGGTACTAGAGGTACCAGAATCTTACAGGTATCACTCAGTAAAACATGTGAGCTACAAAAGTGTAAAATAACAGTGACCATAAAAAAAACCTAAACAAGATTCTGTAACCAAATCGAGATAATTGGTCTTCAACCACTTGCTGACTGCCCCTTGCCGATATACTGCGGCAGGGCGGCTCGGCAGCGCAAAATCACCTATATCTACGTGATTAATGCACGTGGTCTGGACACAATGGGAGTCAGGCAGCAGGAGGAGTGGCGGCGATTGCCGCCGGCCTCCCGCAATCATCAGAGAAACTGACAGAAGACCCGCCTGCTTATGTAAACAAAGCAGGCGAGTCTTCTGTCAGACAGGCAGGGAGAGATCAGGAGTTTTAGCTAAGCTACAACCCCAAACTCTCTGTGCCTGTCACAAAGCCCCCCCCCCCCCACAGTCAGTAAGCACCAACAGGCATACATTAACCCCTTTGATCACCCCCAGTGTTAACCCCTTCCCTGCCAGTGTCATTTATACAATAACAGTGCATATTTTTAGCACTGATTACTGTATTAATGTCACTGGTCCCCCCAAAAAGTGTCAGTCAGGGGTCCGATCTGTCCGCCGAAATGTCGCAGTCGCCGCCATTACTAATAAAAAAAATAAATAAATAAAAAGTCCAAAAATATATCCCGTAGATTGTAAACGCAATAACTTTTGCGCAAACCAATTAAAATACGCTTTTTGGGATTTTTTTTTTTTTTTACCAAAAATATGTAGCAGAATACAAATTGGCCTAAACTGATTAAAACTGAAAAATTCGATTTTTAAAAAAAAAAATTTATTGGGAATGTTTTATAGCAGAAAGTTAAAAATATGGTGCTTTTTTCAAAATTGTCGCTCTTTTTTTTTTTGTTTATAGCGCAAAATCTAAAATCCCCCAAAAGTGTCAAAAATGTCAGTTAGGGGTCAGATCTGTCTGCCGCAATTTCGCAGTCTCGCTAAAAATCGCAGATCGCCGACATTACTAGTAAAAAAAAAAGCAATAAAAATGACATAAATCTTTCCGTAGTTAGTAGACGCAATAACTTTTGCGAAAACCAATCAAAATACGCTTATTGCAATTTTCATTTATACAGTAACAGTGCATATTTTTAGCACTGATTTCTATAGTAATGTCACTGGTCCCCAAAAAGTGTCAAAAGTGTCAGTTAGAGGTCCGATCTGTCCGCCGCAATGTCGCAGTCCCACTAAAAATCGCTGATCGCCGCCATTACTAATAAAATAAATAAATAAATAAAAAGTCCAAAAATCTATTCCGTAGTTTGTAAACGCGATAACTTTTGCGCAAACCAATTAAAATACGCTTTTTGGGATTTTTTTTTTACCAAAAATATGTAGCAGAATACAAATTGGTTTAAAATGATAAAAAAAAAATAGATTTTTAAAAAAAATTTTATTGGGAATGTTTTATAGCAGAAAGTGAAAAAAAAGTTTTTTTTTTTTTTTCACAATCGTTGCTCTTTTTTTGTTAATAGTGATCAAATACCACCAATAGAAAGCTCTATTTGTGGGGAAAAAAAGGACATCAATTTTATTTGGGCACAGCGTGACACAACCGAGCAATTTTTCGTTAAAGCAACACAATGCCGAATCACAAAATATGGCCTGGTCATTAACCGCTTGCCGACTGCCTAACGACTATTTACGTCGGCAGTCAGCCCCTCACAGGCAAAGCGGCGTAGGGCTACGTCGCTAGCCTGTGAGGCTCTGGGGAGCGAGCGCGCGCCGCCGGATGCACGCTCCCGCTCGGTCACGGACCCCCCCCCCCCCTGCGCGTGTGACCGGGCACTCGTGATTGTCCGTTACAGCAGGAGAAAGGCAGGGGGCTAATGTAAACAAAGCCGCCTTTCATTCTCCCCTGTGTATGAATGGTGATCATACAGTTCTGCTATGTAGGACCGTTGATCACTGTTCTTACACGTCAAGCCACAGCCAATCACAGTTAGAAACACGCCCCTAGGGACACACTTAACCCCTCCCATTCAAAAAAGTTAACCCCTTCACTGCCAGTGTAATTTTTACAGTAACAGTGCATATGTATAGCACTGATTACTGTAGTAATGTCACTGGTAACCCCAAAAGTGTCAAAAATGTCAGTCAAGGGTCCGATCTGTCCGCCCCAATGTCCCAGTCCCGCAAAAAAAAATCGCAGATCGCCGCCATTACTCGTTAAAAAAAAAACAACAAAAATGACAAAAATCTTTCCCTTTGTTAGTAAACGCAATAACGTTTGCGCAAACCAATCAAAATACACTTTTTGCGATTTTTTTTACCAAACATATGGTAAAAAAAAAAAATTGGCCTAAAATGTTAAAACATTTTGATTTTTACATTTTTTTGGGGGGGGGATTTCATATAAAAAATGTGAAAAATATTGTTATTTTTGCAAAATTTACGCTCTTTTTTTGTTTATAGCGCATGATCAAAAAATCGCACAGGTGATCAAATACCACCAAAAGAAAGCTCTGTTTGTGGGAAAAAAAGGACGTCAAATTTGTTTAGGTACAGCGTCGCACGACCGCGCAATTTTTCGTTAAAGCAACGCAGTGCTGAATCGCAAAATAGGCCCTGGTCAGGAAGGGGGTAAAATCTTCCCGGGGCTGAAGTGGTTAAACGTATTTGAGTCTACAATGTAATAGTAAGCTGTGTACACGTTTCCAGTCACACAAAATTAAATCTCCTAAACTCTAATGATGGAGATTTATTCTAATCACACATAAGAGGGACCCCCTGAATCTGAAGTAGTGGAGATTATGTGGAATATGACGGCTCAGATTTCTCTGGTCATTTTGTTATTTTAGTCCTGCTGATCTCGTCTCCTTGTAGGGTGTCACCATAAACAATCAACTTACTTCCATGTGTTTGGTCTGCCAACCTCTAAGGTCCTTGATGTCATGATGAACCAATGGTGTCAGTGCTTCCCTGGCCTGGAACACGTATGCAGATCGTTCGCTGTGACCTTGGTTTGCTGGTCGGCATTCTGATTTCAGGTCTCTGATTATCAGTATTAACATTATTCTGACAGTCTTGCCCGTTAACGGCTCTCCTTTCCTCACACAGATACAGCGTAAGAGAAAAGGGCTGCCAATAACTGCCAAGTATATTTACATGTGATCAGCTGATCACATGGTAAAAGGCCACTGGGATTGGCCCTTTACTGTAATCTGTGATCAGCTGTTGGTACGCGGGAGGCAGGGTTCTGGGAGGATGTCCATGGACACCCTCCCAGAACTGGAGGCCTAGGGCTCGGATGGAGGGGGTCAGGGGGCCCTAATGGGTTCTTGCAACTGGGCCATGAAGGTTCTAGTTACGCCTCTGTCTTCCCTATTAGATTATAACTTCTAACGACCAAGGTCCTCATATCTCCTGTCCCCTATTAGATTACAGCTAATAACGACCAAGGCCCTCATATCTCCTGCCCCTATTAGATTATATTAGATTATAACTTCTAATGACCAAGGTCCTGACACCTCCTGTCCTCTGTTAGATTATAACTCATAAGGACCAAGGTCCTGACACCTCCTGTCCCCTATTGGAGCATAACTTCTGATGACATAGGCCCTCATATCTCCTGCCCCTTTTAGATTATAACTTCTAAGGACCAAGGCCCTGACACCTCCTGTCCCCTGTTGGAGCATAACTTCTGATGACATAGGCCCTCATGCCTCCTGTCCCTTATTAGATTATAACTTCTGATGACATAGGCCCTCATGCCTCCTGTCCCCGATTAGATTATAACTTCTAATGACCAAGGCTGTCATACCTCCTGTCACCTATTAGATTATAACTTCTAATGACCAAGGCCCTCATACCTCCTGTCCTCTGTTAGATTATAACTTCTAAGGACCAAAGCCCTGACACCTCCCGGCATCCCATGTTGGATCATAACTTCTGATGACATAGGCCCTCATACCTCCTGTCGCCAATTAGATTATAACTTCTGATGACATAGGCCCTCATACCTCCTGTCCCCGATTTGATTCTGATGACCAAGGCCCTCATACCTCCTGTTCTCTTTTCGATTATAACTTCTAAGGACCAAAGCCCTGATGCCTCCTGTCCCCTATTAGATTATAACTTCTAATGACAAAGGCCCTCATACCTCATGTCCCCTATTAGATTATAACTTCTAATGACCAAGGCCCTCATGCCTCCTGTCCTCTATTGGAGCATAACTTCTGATGACATAGGCCCTCATGCCTCCTGTCCCCTATTAAATTTTATCTTCGAATGACCAAGGCTCTCATACCTCCTGTCCTCTGTTAGGTTATAACTTCTAAGAACCAAAGCCCTGACACCTCCTGTCCCCTATTGGATCATAACTTCTGATGACGTAGGCCATCATACCTTCTGTCCCCTAATAGATTATACCTTCTAATGACCAAGGCTGGCATACCTCCTGTCCCCTATTCGATTATAACTTCTAATGACCAAGGCTGTCATACCTCCTGTCCCCTATTCGATTATAACTTATAATGACCAAGGCTGTCATACCTCCTGTCCCCTATTTGATTATAACTTCTAATGACCAAAGCTGTCATACCTCCTGTCCTCTGTTAGATTATAACTTGTAAGAACCAAAGCCCTGACACCTCCTGTACCATATTGGTTCATAACGTCTGAAGACATAGGCCACATGCCTCCTGTCCCCTACTAGATTATAACTTCTAATGACCAAGGCCCTCATACCTCCTGTCCCTTATTAGATTATAACTTCTAATGACCAAGGCCCTCATACCTCCTGTCCTCTATTAGATTATAACTTCTAAGGACCAAAGCCCTGACACCTCCTGTCCTCTGTTGGATTATAACTTCTAAGGACCAAAGCCCTGACACCTCCTGTCCCCTATTGGAGCATAACTTCTGATGACATAGGCCCTCATGCCTCCTGTTCCCTATAAGATTATAACTTCTGATGACAAAGGCCCTCATACCTCCTGTCCTCTGTTAGGTTATAACTTCTAAGAACCAAAGCCCTGACACCTCCTGTCCCATATTGGATCATAACGTCTGATGACATAGGCCCTCATGCCTCCTGTCCCCTATTCGATTATAACTACTAATGACCAAGGCCCTCATACCTCCTGTCCCTTATTAGATTATAACGTCTAATGACCAAGGCCCTCATACCTCCTGTCCCCTATTTGATTATAACTTCTGATAACATAGGCACTCATACCTCCTGTCCCCTATTAGATTATAACTTCTAATGACCAAGACCCTCATACCTCCTGTCCTCTATTGCAGTGGTCCTCAACTCCGGTCCTCAGGGCCCACTAACAGGCCAGATTTTAGGTATTACCTTGGGGAGATGCAGACTAGAGTACTGCAATCACTGAGCAGCAAATGATATCACCTGGGATGTATTTCAGTTATCTTGCAAACCTGGCCTGTTAGTGGGCCCTGTAGGCCAGGTTTGAGGACCACTGCTCTATTGGATTATAACTTATAAGGACCAAAGCCCTGACACCTCCTGTCCCCTATTGGAGCATAACTTCTGATGACATAGTCCCTCATGCCTCCTGTCCCCTATTCAATTTTATCTTCTAATGACCAAGGCCTCATACCTCTTGTCCCCTATTAGATTATAACTTCTAATGACCAAGGCCCTCATACATCCTGTCCCCTATTAAATTTTATCTTCTAATGACCAAGGCCTCATACCTCTTGTCCCCTATTAGATTATACCTTCTAATGACCAAGGCTGTCATACCTCCTGTCCCCTATTTGATTATAACTTCTAATGACCAAGGCCCTCATACCTCCTGTCCCCTATTAGATTATAACTTCTAATGACCAAGGCCCTCATACCTCCTGTCCCCTATTCAATTATAACTTCTAATGACCAAGGCCCTCATACCTCATGTCCTCTGTTGGATTATAACTACTAAGGACCAAAGACCTGACACCTCCTGTCCCCTATTGGAGCATAAATGCTGATGACATAGGCCCTCATGCCTCCTGTCCCCTATTAAATGTTATCTTCTAATGACCAAGGCCCTCATACCTCCTGTCCCCTATTAGATTATAACTTCTAATGACCAAGGCCCTCATACCTCCTGTCCCCTATTAGATTATAACTTCTAATGACTAATTACCTCATATCGCTTGCCCCTTGTTAGAGTGTAAGATTTTATAAGCTGGGTGTTCATTCCACCTTTAAATGTTGTATTCTATTGGACTGAAAAATCGAATAGACAAGGCCCTCACTCCTCATACGTCGATCAAAAGAATCTTTATAGTCAATCTCTTGCTTTGAGCATCAGTAAAGCAGAGTCTGTATATATAATGGGTAAAAATGTATTATAAAAATGCAGAAAAATAGAGTTTTGGGGACATTAATAAGATTATTCACATCAATCTGATCCAATTCATTTAAATAGTTTGGAAAACGATAGATTGCCCTTAAATGTTCTCAGTGGTGACATCAGTTTGAGTAATTAGAGGATGAGAAGCTATTAGGCTTTCCATAGGAAGGAGGGACCGGTGGATAACATACAGGATATGGTCATTAGGGAACGGACTTACCTCTTATCTGAATAATTGCATCGCACTCAGCTGAGTTATTAGAGAGATTAGATTGTGATCTGTATTCTGCAAATGTGTTCAGATTCCACAAGAAGAAATACTCCGGTCACTGTCTGCTAAGATAGCCACATACTCTACAACCCAACTCTTCCCAGGTGAACGCACTTCGTATTTATGATATTCCTGGCTTCCAGCTGCCAGATCAGTTTGCCTTATGATGGACCAAAGGCGAGGGGAGCCTGTGCAACTTCACAGCCTAACAAAAAGTATGAGGACCCTGTGTGTTACAGCAGTGTTTCTCAACCTTTTTTCAGTCCAGGCACCCTTTAAAATGATAAAGAATCAGGAGGAACTCTCAAAAATTATGGACAGTCTCAAGGTGCCCCATTCTAATAGTCTTACATAATGTGCAACTTTAACCACTTGCCATCTGCTCACGTTGAGCCTACTGCGGCAAAGTGGTTAGTTATCGTTAGAGGTGTACCGAACTGTTCGCCGGCGGACAGTTCCCGGCGAACTTAGCATGTTCGCGTTCGCCGCTGCGGGCGAACATATGCGATGTTCGGTCCGCCCCCCCATAATACATCATTGAGGCAAACTTTGACCCTGAACTTTACAGTCAGCAGACACATTTCCAGCCAATCAGCATACCTCCCTCCCACACCCTCCCACCTCCTATAAATAAGCAAGAGCAGCATCCATCTTAGATCATTCTGAAGCAGTGTGTGTAGTGAGAGTAGGGAGAGAGCTGCTGCTGCTGCTGCTGCTGTTGCTGTTAAGCTAGGGACAGTTAGTCAGTGTTCCTGGTCTTGCAGTGTTCTTGGTCCACTACTGCTGTCCCCAAAAGCCATTTTAAGGGCTGGTAATTGAGTTTTTTCTTCTTATATATATATATATATATATATATATATATCTAGTGTCCCCAAAAGCCCTTTTAAGGGCTGGTAATAGAGTTTTTTCTTTATATATATATATCTATATATATATATATATATATATATATATATATATATATCTATTGTACACTGCAGTTGCCTGCCCGCTGTGTGTGAGAGGCCACAGACCCCCCACAGACTGTACTGAGTGCACACCACACTCATTTCGGGTGGCACAGGCACAGTATCTTGCATTTTAAAAAATATTTTTTTTTTTCCTCTGTCATAATTGCAGTGAGTGCTGTGTCAGGTCCACAGAGTGCACTGTACCCACTGCAGTGCACTGCCCACCACTGATATATATACGGTGGCACAGCATCTTGTTGCAAATTGAAAAAAAAAAATATTTTTTATTATTGCAGTTGCCTGGGCTGCCAGTGGCTGTCAGGTCCACAGAGTGTACTGTGCCCACTGCAGTGCCACTGTGTGCCCACCCACCACTGATATATAAGGTGGCACAGCAGCTTGCAAAGTAAAAAAATATATATATTTTTTTATAATTGCAGTTGCCTGGGTGCCAGTGACTGTCAGGTCCACAGAGAGTGTACTGTGCCACTGCCCACCCACCACTGATATATAAGGTCGCACAGCAGCTTGCAAAGTAAAAAAAAATATATATTTTTTTTAATTGCAGTTGCCTGGGTGCCAGTGACTGTCAGGTCCACAGAGTGTACTGTACCCACTGCCCAACACTCCTATAGGGTGGCACAGCACCTTGCACTCATAGTACAACACATTAAAAAAAAAAATGACAGGCAGAGGCAGGCCACCCCGCAAGGGCCGTCGTGGTGCTGTGATTTCCTTAGGCCCTAGAATAATGCCCAGTGTTCAGAGGCCACCACAGACCCTGAACTCAAAAAATTCTGAGGCCATAGTTGACTGGCTTACACAAGACACCCAATCGTCTACAGCTTCCGCTCGGAACCTTAATGTACCATCCTCCTCCAGCTCAGCTTCGGGCACCTCTCAATTTACCACTCGCCAGCCCGCCGGCACCACCACCAACACTAGCACCACAGCCGCTTCACTTGATCCGTCAGAGGAGTTATTTTCACATCAGTTGGAAGAAATAAGTGATGCGCAACTATTAGTGCCAGAGGATGTAGATAACGGGGATATGTCTCAGTCAGGCAGCATTATACACATGGACGTACATTGTGATGATGATGATGATGATGTTGTACCTGCTGCTGCTGCCTTTGCTGAGTTGTCAAGTGAAGCGGCTGATGATGACGATGTGTCTGTGGATGTCACCTGGGTGCCTGCTCGAAGAGCAGAAGAAGAGGGGGAAAGTTCAGATGGGGAGACAGAGAGGAGGAGGAGGAGACGAGTTGGAAGCAGGGGGAGGAGGTCATCGCAAGGAGCTAGTGGCGCAGTCAGACAGCATGTAGATTCGGCACCCGGGGTCAGCCAGACAGCACGCCAATCAACGCAAGCTGTTGCCACCACCAGAATGCCGTCCTTGCAAAGCTCAGCAGTGTGGCATTTTTTTTGTGTGTCTGCCTCTGATAATAGTGATGCCATTTGTAACCTGTGCCAAAAGAAACTGAGTCGTGGGAAGTCCAACACCCACCTAGGTACAACTGCTTTGCGAAGGCACATGATCTCACATCACAAACGCCTATGGGATCAACACATGAGTAAAAGCAGCACACAAACTGAAAGCCACCATCCTCCTCCTGGTCCAGCATCTTCAGCCACGTCAACCACTGCTGTCCTCCATGCCCCCTATCAACAACCCGCCCCTCCGCCTCTCACCTTCAGCAGTTCCTGCTCACCTGCCCACAGTCAGGTGTCTGTCAAGGAAATGTTTGAGCGTAAGAAGCCAATCTCACAGAGTCACCCCCTTGCCCGGCGTCTGACAGCTGGCTTGTCGGAACTCTTAGCCCGCCAGCTTTTACCATACAAGCTGGTGGAGTCTGAGGCCTTCAAAAAATTTGTCGCTATTGGGACACCGCAGTGGAAGGTACCCGGCCGAAATTATTTTTCACAAAAGGCAATCCCCAACCTGTACTCTATTGTGGAAAAGGAAATCATGTCACGTCTGGCACACAGTGTTGGGGCAAGGGTCCATCTGACCACCGATAGCTGGTCTGCAAAGCACGGTCAGGGCAGGTATATCACTTACATTGGGTAAACCTGCTGGCGGCTGCCAAGCATGGAATGCGTGGCTCTGCTGCAGAGGAGTTGGTGACACCACCACGACTTGCAGGCAGGCCTGCTGCCACCTCCTCTACTCCTCCTACTCCATCCTCTTTGCTAACCTCCTCGGCTGAGTCCTCTTCTGCTGTTGCGTCTTGCTCCACACCAACTGCACCCCCCCAGCTCCCCAGGGGCTATTCCACATGCCGGATACGTCAGTGTCACGCTGTCTTGGGGTTGACTTGCCTGAAAGCAGAGAGTCACACCGGACCAGCACTACTGTCCGCCCTGAACGCACAGGTGGATCAGTGGCTGACCCCGCACCAACTGGAGATCGGCAAAGTGGTGTGTGACAACGGAAGCAATTTGTTGGCGGCATTGAATTTGGGCAAGTTGACACATGTGCCGTGCATGGCACATGTGTTGAATCTGATTGTGCAACGCTTTGTGTAGAAGTACCCAGGCTTACAGGACGTCCTCAAGCAGGCCAGGAAGGTGTGTGGCCATTTCAGGCGTTCCTACACGGCCATGGCGCACTTTGCAGATATTCAGCGGTGAAACAACATGCCAGTGAGGCGCTTGATTTGCGACAGCCCGACACGTTGGAATTCAACACTGCTAATGTTCGACCGCTTGCTCCAACAAGAAAAAGCGGTCAACGAGTATTTGTATGACCGGGGTGCTAGGACAGCCTCTGCGGAGCTGGGTATTTTTTTGCCACGTTACTGGACGCTCATGCGCAATGCCTGTAGGCTCATGTGTCCTTTTGAGGAGGTGACAAACCTAGTGAGTCGCACCGAAGGCACCATCAGCGACATCATCCCATATGTTTTTTTCCTGGAGCGTGCCCTGCGAAGAGTGCTGGATCAGGCCGTAGATGAGCGTGAAGAGGAAGAGGAAGAGTTGTGGTCACCATCACCACCACCAGAAACAGCCTTACAATCGCTTGCTGGACCTGCGGCAACACTGGAAGAGGAGTGTGAGGAAGAGGAGTCAGTGGAGGAATGTGGCTTTGAGGAGGAGGAACACCAACCACAGCAGGCATCCCAGGGTGCTCGTTGTCACCTATCTGGTACCCGTGGTGTTGTACGTGGCTGGGGGGAAGAACACACCTTCAATGACATCAGTGAGGATGAGGAATTGGACATGAGTAGCTCGGCATCCAACCTTGTGCAAATGGGGTCTTTCATGCTGTCATGCCTGTTGAGGGACCCTCGTATAAAAAGGCTGAAGGAGAACGACCTGTACTGGGTGGCCACGCTACTAGACCCCCGGTATAAGCAGAAAGTCTCTGATATGTTACCCAATTACCGGCAGTCGCAAAGGATGCAGCAACTACAAAATAAGTTGAAAAGTATGCTTTACACAGCATATAAGGGTGATGTCACAGCACAACGGGAATCCAACAGGGGAAGAGGTGAAAATAATCCTCCTCCTACCACCACAACCACGCCGGCAAGGACAGGACGCTTTACAGACGTCTTGTTGATGGAGGACATGCGGAGCTTTTTTAGTCCTACGCATCGCCACAGCCCTTCGGGGTCCACCCTCAGAGAACGACTCGACCGACAGGTAGCAGACTACCTTGCCTTAACTGCAGATATCGACACTCTGAGGAGCGATGAACCCCTTGACTACTGGGTGTGCAGGCTTGACCTGTGGCCTGAGCTATCCCAATTTGCCATTGAACTTCTGGCCTGCCCCGCTTCAAGTGTGCTGTCAGAAAGGACCTTCAGCGCAGCAGGAGGTATTGTCACTGAGAAGAGAAGTCGCCTAGGTCAAAAAAGTCTTGATTACCTCACGTTTATTAAGATGAATGAGGCATGGATCCCGAAGGGACTGACAGTGGGGGATGCATTTGACTAAAAAAGGCCTGGTGATGACTGAGATGCCTTGGCCTAAAAATGGTCCACACGCTGCTGTATATAATCATTCTATGCATGCCGGATGACTTACGTGACGTCTCCGCCACCAACTACGGTTCAAGCCGCAATGTTTTAGTGCACTTTCTGCCTTGAAAACCTCAATTTTTCAGGCCGCTGCTACAGCAATGGCTGCAACAATACCTACTTTTTCATGCATGTGTACATGCCTAATTTTTCTGGCCTCTGGTGCTACACTGTGGCTGCAAAAAAACAAAAAACAAAAAAAAAGGCACATACATGTGTCAATTCCCCTTCATGATCGTTACCTTGTCGTGGTGAAGGGGCTTGCGTATCACAATGAAGCGATCACCTCTAGGAGTGTGTTGGCACACCCCAGATGATAAGGTCGTTGCTTCATTGTGTACAGACCAAAAGCGATCATCCGCAGGATAATTTTTCATAGAAAAAACATTCATTTTCTTTCATTCTTTCTGCGGAGCTGGGTATCTTTTGGCCGCGTTACTGAATGCTCATGAACAATGGCTGTAGGCTCATGCGTCCTTTTGCGGAGGTGACAACCCTGGTGGTCAGTCGAACCCAAGGCAACATCATCGACCTCATCCCATATGCGTTTTTTCTGGAGCGTGCCCTGCGAAGAGTACTGGATCAGGCTGTAGATGAGCATGAAGAGGAAGAATTGTGGTCCCCATCACCACCAGAAGCAGCCTTGTCGTTGTCAATTGCTGGACCTGTGGAAACGCAGAGAGAGGAGTCTGAAGAAGAGAAGTCAGAGGAGGAAGGTGGCTTTGAGGAGGTGGAATACCAGCCACAGCAGGCGTCCCAGGGGGCTTGTTCTCACCTTTCGGGGACCCTTGGTGTTGTACGTGGCTGGGTGGAGGAAGAGACCTTCAATGATGTCAGTGAGGACAAGGAACGGGACATGGCTAGCTTGGTATCCAACCTTGTGCAAATGGGGAGTTTGCGGTTGTGCAAATGGACTGACTGACTGTTGTTAAACGGGGAGTTTGGTCTGTCACTGTGAAGCGGGCGTAACCGTTACACTACTTGACCGATAAAACATCATACCTGATCGTATTCACACACTGGATGTTTTAAAGCACGTTATTCCAAACAATTTAGGAATGTTAGGTGATTTATGCCCTTTATGGATCAAAACCCGACTCTGCGTCAACTACGCAATTTTCCATGGGAGTTTTGCCATGGATCCCCCTCCGGCATGCCACAGTCCAGGTGTTAGTCCCCTTGAAACAACTTTTCCATCACTATTGTGGCCAGAAAGAGTCCCTGTGTGTTTTAAAATTCACCTGCCTATTAAACTCTATGGCGGTTCGCCCGGTTCGCCGGTTCGCAAACATTTACCGATGTTCGCGTTCGCCGTTAGCGAACGGCGAATTTTAGGTTCGCGACATCACTAGTTATCGTCTGGCGACGTAGACCTACGTCGCCAGACACTCCCCTTCCTCGGCGGCGCGCGCGCGCCGCCGGAGGCTCGCTCCCACTGTATTCAGTCACAGCGGGAGTCGGGCCAGGGGAGGAGCAGCGGCGATCGCCGCTGCTCTTCCCCGATCGTCGGGGAATCGAGTGTGGAGATCCGCCCGCTTGTGTAAACACAAGCGGGCGGATCTCCTAAGTGACAGGCAGGGTCAGATTGCAGGATTCAGCATAGCTGAACCTGCGATCTGTCCCTGTGTCACTCCGTCACCTCCCCCACACACATTAGTAAGCACCAGGCATACATTAACCCCTCCCTCTCCAATAAAATTAACCCCTTCCCTGCCAGTGTCATTTTTACAGTAACAGTGCATATTTATAGCACTGATTACTGCAGTAATGTCACTGGTACCCCCAAAAGTGTCAAAAATGTCAGTCAAGGGTCCGATCTGTCCGCCGCAATGTCGCAGTCCCGCAAAAAAAAATCGCAGATCGCCGCCATTACTCGTTAAAAAAAAAAAAACACCAAAAATGACAGAAATCTTTCCCTTTGTTAGTAAACGCAATAACTTTTGCGCAAACCAATCAAAATACGCTTTTTGTGATTTTTTTTTACCAAACATAGGTAGCAGAAAACAAATTGGCCAAAAATTTTAAAAAAATTTGATTTTTACATTTTTTTGGGGGGGAATTTCATATAAAAAAATGTTAAAAATATTGTTATTTTTTCAAAATAAACGCTCTTTTTTTGTTTATAGCGCAAAAAGTAAAAATCGCACAGGTGATCAAATACCACCAAAAGAAAGTTCTGTTTGTGGGAAAAAGAGGATGTAAATTTCGTTTGAGTACGGCGTCGCACGACCGCGCAATTGTCAGTTAAAGTCGCACAGTGCCGAATCGCAAAAAGTGGCCCAGACGTAAGACAGCAAAATCCTCCGGTGGTAAAGTGGTTAATATACGTAGGACACCCAACGTTAGAGGTGATTTATTCTGCACAATAATTTTGACAACCGATTGACTGCTGGGCGTAAGATCCCCTAAGCTTGCACATCATAAATGATGGGGGGGGGGGGGGGTTACAGGTATTTTCACCTCTAACCCAACGTTAGAGTGAAAATACACTTTTGCAAACTGTTACTGACTTTTATTCCAATGTTTCTCTTCTTCCTCAGTTTTGAGACCCCACAAGCCAATGGGACCCCAAAGCTGATGGAGAGAGGCAAGGGAGGGTCAAACAAGGAGGATATGCAGGCTACTGACAGCCTACTTTTCAACTGATGATGCCATTGGTCTTTAGGAGGATGGCAGCTAGAAGGTTGTAATGGTGTACAATGAAAACTAAACTAAAAGGCAGGTTTAATCCAACCACTGGCTTGTATACAATTTTGGGGACATTTTTCGGCATTTTGCCAAGGCGCCCCTGAAGAAGCCTCAAGGCACCCCTGAAGAAGCTTGGACACCCTGGTTGAAAAAGGCTGTATTAGAGCATACAGTACAATAAAAGAAGAGGAGGTATGAAGATGTCCTGCATCCAGGACTATATGGACTACTGTATATCTGATACTGCAGCTTCTAATACACACTGTGAGAAGGTCACAGTGTGCAGTAATAGCAGAGGAAGCCATTTCAGTCCAGGAGAGGAGCATGTACAACTGTGCAAGACTGAAGGGAAGGCCGGAGGTCAGATTTAAAGTGAACATGTTTATTTTCTCTCCATGGGCTTAGTCCAGGTTGACTTTACAATCTAAGAAGGGGGCAGCAGGTACTGGACCAAGAATCTCATCTCCCTTTCAGTACCATGTAGTTTTGAGCAGCAGAAATTTGGTATGTCTCTTTCCCCCATACTACACCTCTGGGTCGGGCTATAATGTCATTTTACATAAACTATGCTGGGTGACGGTTGGACGTTGTCCATGTAAACAGATCTTGCATGGAGTTAAGTAGCGGATGATAACACAATAAATCTCCTCTGATCTCCAGCCTGACTATAAATAGGTACCTGTTACAGAACGGAGCAAAGTGGATTCCTGG
Organism: Pelophylax lessonae; assembly: GCF_965119305.1. Classification (NCBI taxonomy): domain Eukaryota; kingdom Metazoa; phylum Chordata; class Amphibia; order Anura; family Ranidae; genus Pelophylax; species Pelophylax lessonae. Next base: position 722,981,707 of record NC_138769.1, on the reverse strand, counting down.
GAGTTCCAGGATGTGGTATTTATAATGTCACTCATACAGGACTCTGTATACTAATCCCACTACACTGCTGGTAAAAACCATCCCATGCATTACCCAGAACAGCCCCCCCCCCCCTCCTCTATACCCCTTATGGACCAGAGAAATTTTTACATTTCTATTATTTGCGATTTGTCATGTCCAGGCCTGCGAGCCAGGCAAAGCTTTGCCCAATCAGGGAGCAGTGTAAGCTGGTTGTTAATGAGCCGGGCCGGGAAGCCGATGAGTCATCAGCTGTCAATGAGTTTCCCCGCTGACAGCTGAGTAAAAAAAAAAAAAAAAATGGATTTACATCGAGGGACACTATTTTTTTTTAAATTTTTAGTAAAGGATTTGTCAAAAACTATCTCATGTGGTTATTACGCTTTTACACTTTTTTGGTGAATGGGTATGGGGAAGGATGTACCCGACACCCATTCACATTGGCAGGGGTTGGGATCTGGGGGTTCCCTTGTTAACCACTTTAAGACCGGGCCTATTTTTGACTTTAACCACTTAAGCCCCAGCCCTATTTCGGACACTTTTTGTTTACAAGTTAAAACTAGTATTTTTTCCTAGAAAACTACTTAGAACCCCCAAACATTATATATATTATTTTAGCAAAGACTCTGGAGAATAAAATGTCGGTCATTGCAATAATTTTTGTCACGCGGTATTTGCGCAGCGGTCTTTAAAGCGCCATTTTTTTGGAAAAATTTTGAAAAATCACATTTCACTGCATTTAAAAAATACTAAACAGTAAAGTTAGCCCATTTTTTTTGTATATTGTGAAAGATGATGTCACGCCGAGTAAATAGATACCCAACATGTTACGGTTTAAAATTGCGCCCCCCCGTGGGATGGCGACAAACTACAGTCAATAGAGATCTCAATCTGCGACGCTTTAAATTTATTTAACGGTTACCAGTTTAGAGTTAGTGTAGCTCTTTTTTTATAATTTTTGCTCACGCTCTGGCGATCGCGGCGATACCTCACATGTGTGGTTTGAACAGCGATTTCATTCGCGGCTCGACTTGCGTATACGTTTTTTTTTGTGCGTGAGCTAACGGTGACGGGGGCGGTTACATTTTTTTTTTTTTTCCCATTTATTTTATTTATTTTTTTAATTTTATTACAGTTTTTAAAAAAAAAAAAAAATCTGATCACTTTTATTGCTGTCACAAGCAATGTAAACATCCCTTGTGACAGCAATATGTGTGACAGGTACACTTTATGGAGGGATCGAGGGTCTAAAAGACCCCAACCCCTCCACTACACTTCCCTGTATGCAAAACGCCAAAAACGGCGTTTTTGCATACAGCCGATTTTCAAATTTGCCGCCTTTTGCAGCACAGTAACCCGGATGTGACGTCATGGACGCCGCCTCCGGGTTACGTCATCGGAGCCCCGATCGATGCCATTTCGGGCATTAATCGGGACTCCATCCAGCCGGCGGACGCGCCGGCTGGGTGCTCGGGGCTCCCGGTGGGACGGGAGCCCCGAGCAAAGCCACGGAAGGCGGCGGGAGGGGGGGGGACGTCCCCTCCCGCCCCCCCGGGTACCGATCGAGCGGCTCCCGAGCCGCATCGGTCGGTACCGACGGAAAGCCAACCGTCGGCTTCAAACCACGGTACCGGGATGATGCCTCTAGCTAGAGGCATCATCCCGGTACACTACCGCAAAGTTTACCGACGTAGGCCTACGTTAGTATGCGGTAAGTGGTTAAGTGTTTACAAGCTAAAATCATTTTCTTTTTTTTGCTAGAAAACTACTTAGAACCCCCCAACATTATAGATTTTTTTTTTTTTTTTTTTAGCAAAGACCCTAGAGAATAAAATGGAGATTGTTGCAATATTTTTTATCACACCGTATTTACGCAGTGGTCTTCCAAATGCAATTTTTTGGGAAAAAATTCACTTTTTTGAATAAAAAAAAAAAACAGTAAAGTTAGCCCAATTTTTTTCCATAATGTGAAAGATAATGTTACGCCGAGTAAATAGATACCCAACATGTCATGCTTCAAAATTGCGCACGCTTGCGGAATGGCGACAAACTTTGGTACTTAAAAATCCCCATAGGCGACATTTTAAAAATTTCGACAGGTTTCCAGCTTAGAGTTACAGAGGAGGTCTAGCGCTTATGATATTGCTCTCGCCCTAACGATCGCGGCAGTATCTCACATATGAGATTTGACCACCATTTACATATGTGGGCGGGACTTCCATATGCGTTCGCTTCTGTGCACGAGCTAACGGGGACAGGGCGCTTTAATTTTTTTTCCCCTATTTATTTTATTTATTATTTTTACACAGTTTAAAAAAAAAAAAAACATTTTGATCATTTGTATTCCTATTTCAAGGAATAAACATCCCTTGTAATAGAAATAGGCATGACAGGACCTCTTTATTGTGAGATCTGGGGTCCAAAAGACCCCACAACAACACTAAAAAAGAAAAAATGTTGAAAAAAAATCGGTCCTTAAGGCAACGATGTTTGACGTCGCTCTGGTCCTTCAAGACCATAGAGTCGAGTGAGGGCAATCTTGCCCACACTCGACTTCCTGTCTCTGAGGATCCGGGACCAGATCATTTTTCCTGCTGCCGGCGGGTCCGTTAGCGGGGAAAACGGCTGGGACGTGGCGGGGGGGGGGGGTGTGCACCTCTTCCGCCGCACCGTAAGGGTGATCCTGCAATCCGCCATTGAGACCACCCTTATCTGAAAGCCGATCGCCCGCCATTTTCAAAAATACCGGGGTTATGGCAGCTATCTGCTGCCATAACCCCGGTATTTAGCATCAAAGGACCGATATAAATCGACAGCGGGCAGTCGGTAAATGGTTAAAGGTGGCTTCCAGATCCTGATAAGCCCCCACTCCCATAGACCCCTACAACCACCCCCCAGGGTTGTTGGGAAGAGGCCCTTGTCTCCATCAACATAGGGACAAGGTGCTTTGGGGTGGGGGGCAGAGCCCTCACCTGCCCCAAAGCACCCACCCACCTCATGTTGAGGGCATGTGGCCTTTTATGGTTCGGGAGAAGGGGCGCTTGCCCAGGTAAGGGTCCAGTATGGATTTTAGGGGGGACCCCATGCCATTTTATTTTTAATTTTGGCATGGGGTTCCGTTTAAAATCCATTTTTTTTATTGATAAATGTCTCCCAGGGCAGTACCCAGATCCCCATACCCCTTTTATAGCCAATTACTTGCATAGCAGCCTTCAAAATGGGCACTTTTGATTTTTCCTGTTCGGCTCCTATAGACTTCAGTGGGGTTCGTCGTTCAGGTTATAACATTTCCCCTCCTCGGGAGTTCTGGTGTGAACCGGACAGCCCATCCCTGGCTGTAGGCAAAGATCTTGCTCAATAAATGACTATAAAATATTGTCAGATGGTTTAATGGTGGCCATACACACTACAATCTGATTGTACATTCTCATTTACCAATACTATGTAATATGCGGACAAACCTATACAATCCAATCAATTTCTATCCATTGCATAGTTGTTGGTAGATCTAAAGGAGATTGTGCAATCAAGTTGTATAGCATATGGTCAGCCTAACTTTTCAGCCTCCGCCAAAAACTGGGATATGAAGTTGAGGTGGACTGGACCTTTAACAGAAGCATCCCTGGCTGATGTGTCTGATCACACCTGGGTGACACACTCACCATAAGAGGATCAGCCAATTTACACAACAGAAGTGTGCACTGCATGATGGGAGGTGTAGTCTGTGAGCTGCCAGAGCACCCTGATCTCAGGGGAGGGTGGGGACTACAAATCCCATCATCCCCCTCCTAATCCTACCTGAGCTTTAAATATCCAGGCAGGAGAGAGGAGTGCAGACACACACAGGAGGCTCAGGTAAGGACACAACGCTTTGAGCGCTCTCCTAGCTGGTCCTGAAAATTTCTGTAATGTGGACTACAAGAGCCAGCATGCCCAGGCTGGACAGGCATGCTGGGACTTTTAGTTCTACAATAGCTGGAGAGGGGCAGGTTTGATATCCTGCTATTGTTACTCTTGTAACATTTGGATGATAACATTGGAGGTAATACTCAGGGATTTGGGATGGATTTGTAATTCAATGTTAACATATGTTGGTTATGTATTCAATATTTAGGGGACCTCAGAAGCCCCCCCCCCCCAATTTCTCTTAGGTTAAGTAGTCACCAGGGGTCCACATAGCCGTGGTTGCCCAGGGGTCCACATAGCCGTGGTTGCCCAGGGGTCCACATAGCCGTGGTTGCCCAGGGGTCCACATAGCCGTGGTTGCCCAGGGGTCCACTTAGCCATGCTTAAGACACCATAATGTGAAGCAGCAGATTTGGAAATGGGGGGGGCAGTTACTGGTATTGTTGGGGAATGGTTGGTCTTTGGTGCAGCAGATATAAGAATGGAAAAGAGAAATCTGGGCTAAGATTCCCCTACCAAAGGACCCCCATGGCCTGCTTAGGGCCCTTGTATGTAAAGGGTCCTTTCACACGGCTTTCCGACCAGGTCCACTTGTCAGTTTTTCAGATGGACCTGATTGGACCTTGCAGTCTACTCTATAAAGCACGGATGTCTGCTGACACCGGCCGCCATCCGATCCTATCCGATCCTGCCCACAAAAACCAGATGGCCGGTGATCCTATTTTCCATCCATCAGGCAGATCGGATGAAAACAGATAGGCGTTCTGATTTCCCCATACAGGAGTATGGGGCTGTGTCCGTGTCTGCTCTGCAGTGAGCAGACATGGACCTGTCACCCACCTGCTCAGTGGGGATCAGCGGAGCGATTCCCCTGCTGAGCAAAAAGAATCCGCAAGACGGAGGCGCCCGTGTGAATGAAAGGGGCCGTATGCCCTTCCTTTTTTTTTTTTTAAAGGATATGGGTTGAGTGACTCTGGGGCAGTGTTGACAACCTACCAGATTGAAATTTACTGACGCGACACCCAAAATGTAGTGCCTCGGCCAAGTTTTTACTGGCATTTCCAAAAGTTACAAAATTACAGTTTTAAGTGCAAATTTCAGTATTTAGGCCACAAATAAATACAATGTGCAATTAGATGCGGTAGTAAACTTACTAAAGAGGGGAAAAAAAAATACTTTTCCCCCTGCAAGGTAAAGCCATAATGTGCTAGTATGCATTGCATACTAGCACATTATGAAGACTTGCCTTGAAACAAAACCCTCCAGCGGTGCTCTCACCGCTGTGGAGGCTTCCATCTTCACCCGGTCTTCCTTCCAGGTTATCAGGCTGTGGCTGCTTGATTGGCTGTGTCACGATGACATCACTCCTGTGTGTGGGAGTCTTACCTGCGGCACACGGCTCTATAGGAACGGCACAGGTTCGCTGCTCGACTGCATTCATACCTCAGTGTTTTGAATCACAGACAGATTTGCCGCAATTCTTCCTACAATTTCCAAGCACCGAGGTGCGAATGACAAATCGCAGAACGCGCATTTTAGATGCTAATAATTTGAATGGCACCTAAAATCGTGGCGTGGTTCTGCTTCGATTGTCGCACAATAAATCGCGGCAACCCGCATTACGTGAAGCATGTCACTCAAAAGTAGCTCCTGAACTTTTTTTGGGCGACACCCTTCACGCCATGTGGGTTGCAGTATGAGAATCATGGCAGAACCACGCCACGATTTTAGGTGCTATTCAAATGAATGGCATCTCAAATGTGCGTTCTGCAATTTTTGTCATCCACACCTCCGGCGCTTTGAAATTGCGGGCAGAATCTGGGCAAATCCTGCCTGCGATTCAAAACACAGATGTGTGAATGCAGCCTTAGAGTGAATGCGCCGGTGATGACACCCGCTGATCAGCGGGGAGGAAGACCGGACAGAGCTCTGTGTGTGTAAACAATACAGAGCTCTGCTCTGTCAGCAGGGTTGTGGCGGTTTTTGCTTCCCTGCAAAGCAGGGAATAAAAACCGTTGCATCCCTTAGTAAAAACGGCACCCACACAAACACTGGTTAGGCACACATTTAACCCTTTGATCACCCCCAATGTTAACCCCCTTCCCAACCAGTGTCATTGTTAAAGCGATTGTACATATTTTTAGCACTGTTCACTGTATTCGTGTCACTGGTTCCCACTAAGTGTCAGTTAACCACTTGCCGTCTGCTCACATTGCTGCTACTGCGGCACAGTGGCTCGTTATCGTCCAGCGACGTAGACCTACGTCGCTGGACTCCTCCCCCTGTGGGCAGTGCGCGCACCGCCAGAGGCGCGCTCCCGCTGTATTCAGTCACAGTGGGAGTTGGGCCAGGGGAGGAGCGGCATCGATCGCCGCTGCTCTTCCCCGATCGTCGGGGAATCAAGTGTGCAGATCCGCCCACTTGTGTAAACAGAGCAGGCGGATCTCCTAAGTGACAGATTGCAGGGTTCAGCATAGCTGAACATGCGATCTGTCCCTGTGTCACTCAGTCCCCTCCCCCCACACATGTCAGTAAGCACCAGGCATACATTAACCCCTCCCTCTCCAATAAAGTTAACCCCTTCCCTGCCAGTGTCATTTTTACAGTAACAGTGCATATGTATAGCACTGATTACTGCAGTAATGTCACTGGTACCCCCAAAAATGTCAGTCAAGGGTTCGATCTGTCTGCCGCAATGTTGCAGTCCCGCAAAAAAAATCGCAGATCGCCGCCATTACTTGTTAAAAAAAAAAAAAAAACACCAAAAATGACAAATCTTTCCCTTAGTAAACGCAATAACTTTTGCGCAAACCAATCAAAATACACTTATTGCAATTTTTACCAAAAATAGGTAAAACAAATTGGCCAAAAATTTAGAAAAATTTAGATTTTTACATTTTTTTTTTTTTGGGGGGGGGGATTTCATATAAAAAAACTTGAAAAATATTGTTATTTTTTCAAAATTTAGGCTTTTTTTTTTTTTTTTTGTTTATAGCGCAAAAAGTAAAAATCGCACAGGTGATCAAATACCACCAAAAGAAAGCTCTGTTTGTGGGAAAAAAAGGACATAAATTTCGGTTGGGTACGGCGTCGCACTACCGCGCAATTGTCAGTTAAAGTCGCACAGTGCCGAATCGCAAAAAGTGGCCTGGACGTAAGACAGCAAAATCCTCCGGTGGTTAAGGCCCGTACACACGCGTCGAAATTCAGCCGGGAATTTCCGTCCGACGACCAATCTGCCGATTTTCAGCTTGTTAGTATGGTGCGCTCGACAACCGACTCCGACTTTTCGGCCGAAAAAATTCTGGTGTGCAGGCTATAAATTTTTGTCCACCGTCAAAACGCGGCCGATTTTCGTGAAGTCAGTACAGATTTCGACAGGGAAAAATCTTATGAGCAAGTCTGGGCATGCTCAGAGAAGAAAGAACACAAAGAAAGCAATCCAACACATGACATCACTTCTGAAGTAGAATTCTGTCGGATGACAAAATTCGTGTGCAGTCTAGGCACATTCCAACCAACAAAACACCACTCTGGACAAAAGACGAACGACCGGTCGGAGGAAATTCGTTGCGTGTGTACGAGGCTTTAGTGTCAGATTGTCCGCCATATGATCACAGTCCTGCTATAAGTTGCTGATCGCTGCCATTACTAGTGTGTGTATGTATGTATATATTATATTTTTTTTTAAAAATTCCTGTTTGTAGGCGCCATAACGTTCAGTGTGCTTATTGGGATTTTTTAAATTTAAAATATGTAGCAGAATACATTTTTTGATTATTTTATTTACAGTGGGTACGGAAAGTATTCAGACCCCCTTAAATTTTTCACTCTTTGTTATATTGCAGCCATTTGCTAAAATCATTTAGGTTCATTCTTCTTCCTCATGAATGTACACATAGCACCCCATACTGACAGAAAAACACAGAATTGTTGACATTGTTGCAGATTTATTAAAAAAGAAAAACTGAAATATCACATGGTCCTAAGTATTCAGACCCTTTGCTCAGTATTTAGTAGAAGCCCCCTTTTGATCTAATACAGCCAGGAGTCTTTTTGGGAAAGATGCAACAAGTCTTTCACACCTGGATTTGGGGATCCTCTGCCATTCCTCCTTGCAGATCCTCTCCAGTTCTGTCAGGTTGGATGGTAAACGTTGGTGGACAGCCATTTTTAGGTCTCTCCAGAGATGCTCAATTGGGTTTAAGTCAGGGCTCTGGCTGGGCCATTCAAGAACAGTCACGGAGTTGTTGTGAAGCCACTCCTTCGTTATTTTAGCTGTGTGCTTAGGGTCATTGTCTTGTTGGAAGGTAAACCTTCGGCCCAGTCTGAGGTCCAGAGCACTCTGGAGAAGGTTTTTGTCCAGGATATCCCTGTACTTGGCCGCATTCATCTTTCCCTTGATTGCAAACAGTCGTCCTGTCCCTGCAGCTGAAAAACACCCCCACAGCATGATGCTGCCACCACCATGCTTCACTGTTGGGACTGTATTGGACAGGTGATGAGCAGTGCCTGGTTTTCTCCACACATACCGCTTAGAATTAAGGCCAAAAAGTTCTATTTTGGTCTCATCAGACCAGAGAATCTTATTTCTTACCATCTTGGAGTCCTTCAGGTGTTTTTTAGCAAACTCCATGCGGGCTTTCATGTGTCTTACACTGAGGAGAGACTTCCGTCGGGCCACTCTGCCATAAAGCCCCGACTGGTGGAGGGCTGCAGTGATGGTTGACTTTCTACAACTTTCTCCCATCTCCTGACTGCATCTCTGGAGCTCAGCCACAGTGATCTTTGGGTTCTTCTTTACCTCTCTCACCAAGGCTCTTCTCCCCCGATAGCTCAGTTTGGCCGGACGGCCAGCTCTAGGAAGGGTTCTGGTCGTCCCAAACGTCTTCCATTTGAGGATTATGGAGGCCACTGTGCTCTTGGGAACCTTAAGTGCAGCAGAAATCTTTTTGTAACCTTGGCCAGATCTGTGCCTTGCCACAATTCTGTCTCTGAGCTCTTCAGGCAGTTCCTTTGACCTCATGATTCTCATTTGCTCTGACATGCATTGTGATCTGGAAGGTCTTATATAGACAGGTGTGTGGCTTTCCTAATCAAGTCCAATCAGTATAATCAAACACAGCTGGACTCAAATGAAGGTGTAGAACCATCTCAAGGATGATCAGAAGAAATGGAAAGCACCTGAGTTAAATATATGAGTGTCACAGCAAAGGGTCTGAATACTTAGGACCATGTGATATTTCAGTTTTTTCTTTTTTAATAAATCTGCAACAATGTCAACAATTCTGTGTTTTTCTGTCAGTATGGGGAGCTATGTGTACATTCATGAGGAAGAAGAATTAACTTAAATGATTTTAGCAAATGGCTGCAATATAACAAAGAGTGAAAAATTTAAGGGGGTCTGAATACTTTCCGTACCCACTGTATTTTTATGTTTTTATAGCATAAAGTATTTTTTTTTTTTTTTTTTTTTTTTATACCACCAAAAGAAAGTGCTATTTGTGTGGAAAAAAAAATATATATAAATTTTGTTTGTGTATAGCGCTGCATGACCACGCAATTGTCAGTTGTAAGTAATACAATGCTAAAAAGCAAAAAAAAATACCTGGTCATGAAGGGGGTAAATCTTCCAGAGGTCAAGCTGAAGCCCGCTGTTAGCTGACGTCACAAAGCCGGTCCAGGCTCAGGAAAGATTGCGACCATATGGTCGGGATCTGCCCACATGCCTGAGCCGCTACCTGGCTCAGCCTCTCGGTGAGCTGCTGAGAGCCTGAGCCGGCCACTCCCACCACAGCTCAGCTCTGCAGGGGCAGAGCTGACAGCGGTGACTGTCAGTCACCAGCTCTCTTCTCAGGGAGCTCTGGGAACCAAGTGATCGCCAGTGTTTGATCGCTCAGTTCTCAGTGTTAGTGCAGGCATGGGAACAGATGCAGCATGCTCCATACTAAGCTAAACATAACCTTTATAACACTCCTCCTTATCAATAAAGAAAAGGCCTAATCTAAAATGAATATAAATTTTGGTTAACTTTTTGTATCGCAGTGGATTTTTCTGATTCACTATTCTTATTGGAATTTCAAGAAATCCTAACAAGCCATGGTTTCCCCACGCAGGGGCAACATCGAACAGGCATGTAACAGTAAGTTACCAGGACCATAGAGGACCAGGTTAAAAATTGGGTAGGAATTACAGGCTATACTGCGCTTTTCCCTAGAGGACAGCAGTCTTCAATATTAGCCTTCATGTCAGAGATGAGAGTGAGGAAACAAAGGAAGAAGAGAGGGCGAGTACCATGGATGCTGGACCTGTACAAACGAGGATTATAGTTCACCATAGCCAGGGCCGGTGCTTCCACTAGGCAAACTAGGCAGCCGCCTAGGGCGCATTGCCACGTAGGGGCGCAGCCACGAGTCGGCACTCTCTTTCCATCATGAATGATTATTGTGAGCAGAGGGGAGGGGTGGTGGTGGGGGAGGAAGAAGGGACAGAGGAAGATGCCAGGTGTCTTGGGCAGTGGCGGAACTACCAGGTCCTGGCTTTCCACCACTGTTGGAGGGGCCCCAAGAGGCAGGAAGGGAGCCCACTAGAGTGCTGCCTGCATGATGATCCTCTTTGGCTGGAGCTGAGCGGCCTTAACCCCAGGCAGGAAGAGACTCTCTGCACTGAGGGGGTAGGCAGCCGTTCATTTCCCTGGGTCGGTATTAAGCAGGGAGCAGAGGAAAGCTGAACCTTAGCCAGAGCTCGGCACTGTAGAGCGGAACCTTTACTGGGGCAGAAGTGACGAGGTACCGGAATGGTCTGAGGATGAAGGACATGCGGAGCTCTCTGACTGCTGCTTTTCCCTCCACCAGGAGCCGGTTGGAGCTGTGGTGAGCACTTTGGTCCAGGAGAGGAGCGTCTTGGGAGAAGGAATCAGCAGGATAACTGTGAGGGAGGGCAGAGTGCGGCCCACTCTCTTCATACCGTCCAGTGAGTGTCCCCAGAACAGGGGATCGGGGCCCCTGGGTGTTACATGGAGCATCCCTGGTATGAAAAGGAATCAGGGTCACCAGGTGTGACATGGGGGATAGGGGTCACCGGGTGTAACAGGGGTTCGGGGTCACCAGGTGTGCCATGAGGAATTGGGGTCCCTGGGTGTGCCATGGGGGACTGGGGTCCGCAAGTTTGACACGGAGTAACATCAGGGTTTCCAGGTGTGACATGGAGGAACATCAGGTTCCCTAAGTATGACATGGAAAAACATCAGGGTCTGACATAGAGAAACATCAGGGTCAGTGGGTATGACAGCATGACATTGAGGAATATCGGGGTCCCAGGGTGTGACATGGAAAAACATCAAAGTCCCTGGGTGTGACATGGAGGGACATTAGGGTCCCCGGGTGTGACATGGAGGAATATGGGGGTCACTGGGTATGACAGCATAACATGGAGGAACCATCAGATCAGGGTTACTGGGTATGACATAGAGGTGTTTTTAACCCCTTCCCTTTTTTTGGGGGAGGGGGGGGCGCAAGAAGCTGGTCTTGCCTAGGGCGTAAAATAGTCTAGCACCGGCCCTGACCATAGCTAGTCTGGGGCAGGGACAGGAAGGAGTAACTTGTCCACGTTTCCTAGACTTTCAAAAATTTTGCATGTTAATCCCTCAATATGCTGGACATCTGTTCAATAATCATCTGAGTGGTCATTCTGGTTTTCACCCACTGAAAATTTTCTGCCAGGGTGCACAAAGGCCCGGTATAGGGCAATGTAAAAGAGCCAGCCAGGCATCTTTACGAATCGTCACATGAAATGTTGTCTGCAGTAGGCCAAAGACCCTGGACCAGAAGCTGATCACATGTGGGCATGACCACCATGGATGTAGGGCAAACCAACGCTGACCACAATTCCGAAAACATCTGTCACTGCTGCCAGGATAAGCAAGGGCAAGCCTAGCCAGGACCCAGTACAACGTCAGGAGCACTTTGTAAGTAACCTCTAGTACTAAATCCAAGATATTGCTCCTATTGCCTCACATAGGAAAGGGTCGACAAAGATGACCTACCATTAAGAGAGGTGTAAAATGATGAAATCGGACCAGGGGACCCCAGGGAGTGTAGGCAAGTTCGTTCAAAAGACATCTTGCGAAAAGGCAAGGTGGAAGTACGACGAAGAGATAAAATCCAGTGCCGCAATTGCAAATAATTGAAGTGTTCCTGCCGTGGAATCTTACGGGTCTCCTTGAGGGCCTCCCATGAGTATCATAGATGCTGACAACCCTGGAGGATGTCTGAACATCTATGGTACCTATAGGAAAACTCAACCACCCAAAGGGGGGGGGGGGAGAAAAATTGGGACTGGGGATTTTTTAGGTGCCAATAAAGAGGTAAATCATTTAAAATGTACAAATTGTATTAAAAATGCAAAAACAGACAAAAAAATAGAAAGACATACAATATTAAAATCAAATTTTTAGCTGCATATATAATCAATTCATATACAAACTTGGTCTTATGCATGTGTGTGGTGGTAGAGTGTGGTTCATTTTCCTTGTTTGGGTCTTCTGTACTGGTAGCAAAGCGAAGGGTTTCATGACCGAGTTGGCACAGTAGCAGTGAGTGGAGTCTCAGTTCAGTGGTGGAGAGTTGGGTCTTATGCATTGGTGTTGGGGTAATGAGTGGGGTCTTCTGTACTGGTGGCAAAGAGAGGACTCTTATGACCAGGTGGCACAGTACCAGTGAGTGGGGTCTCATGTCTCAGTGCAGTGGTGGAGGAGAGTTGGGTTCTATGAATTGGTGTGGTGGTAGACAGTTGGGTCGTACGTACTGGTGGCAAAGAACGGGGGGGGGGTCTTATGATCTAGTTGGCACAGTAATAGTGAGTGGGGTTTCAGGTCTAAGTGCAGTGGTGGAGAGTTGGGTCTTATGCCTTGGTGACGTCTTTTATGTACAGTACTGGTGGCAAAGAGAGGGGTCTTACGACTCGTTTGGTGCAGTAGCATAACGTGCGGTCTCATGTCTTAGTGCAGTGGTGAAGAGTTGGGTCTTCTGAATTGGTGTGGTAGTAGAGAGTTGGGTCTTATGTACTGGTGGCAAAGAGGGGTCTTTGCCTGGATTGGTGCAGTAGCAGAGAATGGGGGTCTCATGTCTTAGTGCAGCAGGGGAGAGTTGGGTCTTATGTACTGGTGGAAAAATCGAGGGGTCTTATGATCGGTTGGCCCAGTAGAATTTAGTGGGATCTCACGTCTCAGTGCAGTGGTGGAGAGTTGTCTTATGCCTTGTGGGGTCTTATGTACTGGTAGCAAAGAGAGGAGTCTTTTGACTGGGTTGCAGTGGCAGAATATGGGTCTCATGTGCAGTGGTGGAGAGTGGAGTCCTTTGCACTGGTGCAGAGGCTGAGAATGGGGTCTTACTGGTTGGTGTGGTCAAAGAGTGGTGTCTATTGCATTGGTGTGGTGGTGGGAGAGTAGGGTCTTGTGAGTTGGTGTAATGGTGGAGATTGGGGTCTTGTGCAATGTTATGGTGGCAGTGCAGTTATACCTGTACTTGTCAAACTGCAATATAACAAAAAGCCGATTGGGCTAACCGCTCATGAACACGCACAGTGTCTGCCAGTCTGTCCACCTGTCAGTCCACGTCCATCCATCCCAATCTTTGTCAGTTCCCATCAGTCTGTGTTCATTGGCATTCCTTTTTGTTTATTGCAAGCAGTAACGCACCCCCTGCAATGACCCATTCAACTATTCCAATATATAGATTCCCTTGGAGTCCTGTGACCTTTATGAATTCACTCATCATGCTGTGTGTACATCTATCTTATCAGTGAACCTGGCAGTGAATTTAGACCTTTACTGCAGGGGACGCATTATCCTGGATGTGACAGGCATTCAGCCATTGGTACAAGATGTCCCCCCCCCCCCCCTTGAGACTTTTACAGTCTAAAGTAAATTCATCAACACCAATGAAGAATTTTAACAAAAAAGGTATATAACAAAACCAGAGGAAGTATTTTTTTAGTTACGCAGAAGCTGAAGATATTGTGTGAACCCATCTATGCACAGTTCTGTAGTGGTGGTAATAAATGTCCATGTATTATAGAGGGGGGGTTCTAGAGATCTATTAAGCAGCAACAAATTTTTAGAACAAAAGTGTTAAGCGTCCCAGAATTTGGGTCACTGTCCTGTTCTGCTGGCTGTCCCACATGACCCAGGACACACTGGTCCAATAGAGAAGCATGTTGGCCCTTCGGAGAAAACCTGAGAAGTGATTGCATAGGCATTCGTTACAGCCCTGTTGATTGGCAGAGGAAAGTGCCTTGGTGCATGCTGGGATACTGTATAAATGCCAAGGACACAAGTGTGCGGGGTGCCGGAGGGAGGGAGGGGCTGCCCCTCCTCTTTAGAATCTGCCATGAGGCCTCAGGTTGTTGACCTGAGGGCCTGAGAATCGGAGAGGAGCTGACTGGGAGAGAGACACTGGAGAGGATCTGATTCTGCCCACGGTGAGTACAGATCTGTGTCTTGGGAGGGCCACCCCTTCTGCCAGAAGAGTCGGTGGTCGGGTGTCAGTCAGGGGGATGCTAGAGGGTATCCTGAAGATAATGTAGTTGCACAAAGTCTATTGCTATGGAGAGCAAAATGACTTAATTCTTCCATACAAGTGGCAGTATGGTTAAAGCATTGTGACTGCTTCCACAAATAACCCGGTAAGGCCAAGTGAGAGTTGTCCTTATCTACTGTGAATAGTTCAAGTTGGAGTATCCTACTATTCCCTTCTCCCATCCAAGCTCCACAATAAATATAAAACCAAATACCCTGGACTGGTTTATTGAGTAAAGAGCAACTGGGAGTAAGGATAGATGTGTGAAATGTCCCCTGGTGACTGTCTGTGGGTAATCGGAGGAAGACCCAAGACGTCATCACACAGCAAGCCCTATGGGGGACAGTGCTACATCTATTTACTGTCATTGACGACCAATGAAAGGGGGGATTTAACATTACAGCCACTGACCACCAATAAAAGGGGGGATTTAATATTAGAGCCACTGACCACCAATGAAAGGGGGATTTATTATTGCAGCCACTGACCACCATTAAAAGGGGGGCTTTAATATTGCAGCCACTGACCACCAATGACAGGGGGGATTTAATATTGCAGCCACTGATCACCAATGGGGGGGGGGGGGATTTAATATTACTGCTGCTGACCTCTAGTGAAAGGGACTTAATATTACTGCCACTGACCACCAATGAAAGGGGGGATTTAATATTACAGCCACTGACCACCAATGAAAGGGGGGATTTAATATTACAGCCACTGACCACCAATGAAAGGGGGGATTTAATATTACAGCCACTGACCACCAATGAAAGGGGGGATTTAATATTACAGCCACTGACAACCAATGAAAGGGGGGGATTTAATATTACAGCCACTGACCACCAATGAAAGGGGGGATTTAATATTACAGCCACTGACCACCAATGAAAGGGGGGCTTTAATATTGCAGCCACTGCCCACCAAAAAAAGGGGGGCTTTAATATTACAGCCACTGACCACCAATAAAAGGGGGGGCTTTAATATTGCAGCCACTGACCACCAATGACAGGGGGGGGATTTAATATAGCAGCCACTGACCACCAATGACAGGGGGGGATTTAATATTACAGCCACTGATCACCAATGAAAGGGGGGAATTTAATATTACTGCCACTGACCACCAATGAAAGGGGGGGTTTATTATTACAGCCATTGACCACCAATGAAAGGGTGGATTTAATATTCCAGCCACCGACCACCAATGAAAGGGTGGATTTAATATTACAGCCACTGACCACCAATGAAAGGGTGGATTTAATATTACAGCCACTGACCACAAATAAAAGGGGGGATTTATTATTCCAGCCACTGACCACAAATAAAAGGGGGGATTTAATATTACAGCCACTGATCACCAATGAAAGGGGGGGGGGGGGATTTAATATTACTGCCACTGACCACCAATGAAAAGGGTGATTTAGTTTTGTAGCCACTGACCACCAATGAAAGTGGGGATTTAATATTACAGCCACTGACCACCAATGAAAGGGAAGCTTTAATACTATTGCCACTGGCTGCTAATAAAAGGATATTTGGGGTTCATTATTACTGCCACTGACTAACCATTAAAGAAGGGTGGGGTGAGGTTTGATTATTACTGCCACTAACAATGAAAGCGGGGAGGCTTTAACATTCCTTCCACTGACCACCAATGAAAAGGGGTGGAGGTAAATATAACTGCTACTGACCACTAATGAAAGGAGGGGAGCTTAATATTACTGCCACTGACCACCAATTCTGGTGTTTATTTTACCGAAGCCAATGTTGGGAGTGACTATTCCTGCCGTTGACACCAGTGTTTGGTCTCCTATTACTTACACGTTCTCTGTACCCCCAGCCCCTAATTGTGTAAAATCTAGCATAGAGGAAAAGGTTCCATACGCCGTGAAGTGACACCCATTTTATTGGCCAAGACCACTTTTTTGCCCACACCCACTAGCAGTTGCCGGACGTGGCATGTAGGTTCTTGTTTTATTTCCCAGTGTCCCTCCTAATTTTTTCAATTAATTGGCACCATATATACCATATATAATTTAAAGAAATGCAAGGTCTTGCAAACTTGTCCCCCATTCCAAGGTCAAAGCCTTTCCAGCCCCCCCCCCCCCCCCCCATTCATTGTTCAGGGTTTCCTGGGCTGCTCTATGGCCTCCATGGCCAATGTCTGAGCTGACCAGCTGCAAAAGTGCTGGGATATGTAGTTTGTCAGTATCTAGACCGCCAATCCTATTATGTTAAAAACCAGCACAGGGTTGCTTGTGGTATATTAAATAACTTTGCTGTTAGATCAAATTATATTTTTTGTCATTCTAAAAACCACTGAGCGACAATGAGCGCTGACCCTGATCACATGGCCGTGAAAGTGAATTAGCTTCCCTACAGATACAATATCAGATGTAATTTTCTACAAATTAAATAATTAGCAGAGTGCTGAGTCTGTTCTGAAAGAAGTTTTAGATGAGAATTTTTTTTTTTTTTCCTCTCTTTTTATGCTTTGTCAGCGATAAGAGGACCGTCAAACTTATGAATGTGCATATAGGGGAGAAGAGCAAAGGGACAACCTTCGCATTCTGTTTGGTGCTCATCTATTGTCTAACCAAAGGGTTCTGGCCAGGCTATATTGTCCTGGACCTGCCTGGAATGTGTGGAAGGAGTGCCTGGATCATCGGACTGGGTGAACAAAATTTACAAATCCATTGAGTAAAAAAAGTTCTATATTCTAATACTGTGTATGCAATCTATTACCAAAAGTGTTGGGACGCCTGCCTTCACATGCACTTAAACTTTAAAACCACTTGCCGATTTACGTCGGCGGTCAGCCCCTCACAGGCAAAGTGACGTAGGTTTACGTCGCTAGCCTGTGGGCTCTAGGGAGCGAGCACGCGCCGCCGAAGGCGTGCTCCCGCTCGCTCACGGTCTCCCCCCCCCCCCCCCCCCCCCCCTAGCGTGTGTGCCCGGCAGACCCGATGTCCGCCGGGCACTCGCGGTTGTCCGTTACAGCGGGAGAAAGGCAGGCGTCTAATGTAAACACAGCCGCCTGTCATTCTCCCCTGTGTAAGAATGGAGATCATACGGTTCTACTATGTAGGACCATTGATCTCTGTTCTTACACCTCAAGCCACAGCCAATCAGTTAGAAGCACGCCCCTAGGACACACATAACCCCTCCCTCTCAAATAAAGTTAACTCCTTCCCTGCCAGTGTTATTTTTACAGTAACAGTGCATATGTATAGCACTGATTACTGTAGAAATGTCACTGGTAACCCCAAAGGTGTCAAGGGTCCGATCTGTCCGCCGCAATGTTGCAGTCCCACAACAAACGCAGATCGCCGCCATTACTCGTAAAAAAAAAAAAAAAAAAAACAACAAAAATGACAAAGCTTTCCCTTAGTTAGTAAACGCAATAACTCTTGCGCAAACCAATCAAAATACGCTTTTTGTGATAATTTTTTTTTTTACCAAACCTATGTAGCATAAAACAAATTGGCCTAAAATGTTAAATTTTGATTTACTTTTTTTTTTTTTTTTTTGGTAATTTCATATAAAAAAAAAAAGTGAGAAATGTTGTTTTTGCAAAATTTACGCTCTTTTTTTTTTTTTTTTTTTTTTTGTTTATAGCGCATGATCAAAAAATCGCACAGGTGATCAAATACCACCAAAAGAAAGTTCTATTTGTGGGAAAGAAAGGACGTCAAATTAGTTTAGGTACATCGTCACACGACTGCGCAATTGTCCGTTAAAGTCACGCAGTGCCGAATCGCAAAATAGGCCCTGGTCAGGAAGGGGGTAAAATCTTCCGGGGCTTAAGTGGTTAATGGCATCCCAGTCCTTATGGGTGGGACTACCAGAAGGGAATTCATTTTTTAACAGCTGAATGGAGTGTCTTTAAATATTTCTATCTAGTGAAAGTCACCTAATCTTCGAATACACAGCTGGGAAACTTTTTTTTTTTTTTTTTTTTTTTTTTTTTTTTTTTTTTTTTTTATACATATACGTGTGTGTGTATATATATATATATATATATATATATATATATATATATATATATATATATATATATATATATATATATATATATTGTGTGTGTATATACAATATATATAGGATCGACCGATTTATGGGCAAACCCAATATATCGGGGGCCGATATGCACTTTCCCCGATATATCAGAATCGGCCCCCCCGAGGTTACCGATATTGCTGATATTTCGGGAAAGTGCTGTACCGGATTGATACCTGCAGCTAGAGGCATCACCCCGGTACCGGCGTCCATAGCCGACGGTCGGCTGTTTTGTAATGACAACCGATGTGGCTGAGAAGCCGCTCGGCTGTCAATTACAAGGAGCGGGGAAGGGATGATTCAGAGGAGAACTGGGTAACAGTGTTGTGGTCAGATGAGACCAAAATGAAACGCTCTTTGGCATCAACTAAACTTGCCGTGTTTGGAGGAGGAGGAATGCTGCCTATGACCCCCAAGAACACCATGCCTACCGTGGAACATGGAGGTAGAAACCATATGCTTTTTGGGTATTTTTCTGCTAAAGGGGCAGAACAACTTCACCGCATCAAAGGGGCGATGGACGGGGCCATGCACCGTCAAATCTTGGGCAAGGACCTCCTCTCCCCCCCCCCCCCCCCCCCCCAGCCAGGGCACTGAAAATGGGTAGTGGATGGGTATTTCAGCATGACCATGACCCAAAACACACGGCCAAGGCAACAAAGGAGTGGCTCAAGAAGGAGTACATTAAGGTCCTGGAGTGGCCTAGCCAGTCTCCAGACCTTAATCGCATGGAAAATCTGTGGGGGGAGCTAAAGGTTCGAGTTGCCAAATGCCTTGAACCTTCATGACTTGGAGAGGAGTGGGACAAATCCCTGAGATGTGTGCAAACCTGGTGGCCAACTTCAAGATTTTTCTGACCTCTGTGATTGCCAATAAGGGTTTTTCCACCAAGTACAAAGTCATGTTTTGCAAAAGGGTCAAATACTTATTTCACTCATTAAAATGCAAAGTCATTTATAACTTTTTGAAATGCGTTTTTTCTGGATTTTTTTTTTTTGTTCTGTTACTACCATTAAAATTATTATAGACCGATAATTTCTTTGTCAGTGGGCAAATGTACAAAATCAGCAGGGGGTCAAATACTTTTTTCACTCAATGTATACCTTACACTACCAGGAGTGTTTTTAATTGTTGCGTTTTCTAGCCTTGCAATACAGCAAAAGGCGGACGTATTAACCCTTCTATTCCAGGCTGGCTTTTATTAAATTTAATTAATTCAGAAATATAATTGGTTTAAAATGAAAATCGCATGGACAAACAGATTCTCTTTAAGGTGACATACTAGCAGCATGAAAAGACTGCTGATTGTGTGATTGGCTTCATGTAGATTTGTTCTCTGTTCCTCTTGCAGACGTTCCCGCCGTTGGAGATGGCTTTAGTGAAGAGCGGCTGGCTCTGGAGGCAGAGTAAGTGAACTCTAAATGTCTTTTTATTTTTTACTGCGTCTTGTAGTCATGGAAGACTAGTAGCCCAGTACGGACCTTGCATGGTCCCTGGGCCCCTTACACAGCTTTAGGCTTGGGCTACCCCCCCCCCCCCCTGGGATCCCACCTTCAGTGCACCCACTTTTTTTTATTTTTAGCACTCTTAAAACTTAATATATGAAAATGAAAAGTACATCCCAAGTCATCACCCCATATACTGTATTCAGCAAAGAGACATCCCCATATATTCAGCAAAGAGATGGCCCAATCCAGCAGAGAGACATCCCCCATATATTCAGCAAAGAGATGGCCCAATCCAGCAGAGAGACATCCCCATATATTCAGCAGAGAGACATCCCCATATATTCAGCAAAGAGATGGCCCAATCAGCAGAGAGACATCCCCCATATATTCAGCAATTAGATGGCCCAATCCAGCAGAGAGACATCCCCATATATTCAGCAGAGAGAGATCCTTGTATATTCAGCAAGGAGAAGGCTCAATCGAGCAGAGAGACATCCCCATATATTCAGCAGAGAGATGGCCCAATCCAGCATAGACCTCCCCATATATTCAGCAAATAGATGGCCCAATCCAGCAGAGACATCCGCATATATTCAGCAGAGAGAGATCCTCGTATATTCAGCAAGGAGATGGCTCAATCCAGCACAGAGACATCCCCATATATTCAGCAGAGAGAGATCCTCGTATATTCAGCAAGGAGATGGCTCAATCCAGCACAGAGACATCCCCATATATTCAGCAAAGAGATGTCCCAATCCAGCAGAGAGACATCCCCATATATTCAGCCAAGAGATGGCCCAATAGAGCTGAGAGACATCCCCATATATTTAGCAAAGAGACATCCCCATATATTCAGCAAAAGGATGGCCCAATCCAGCAAAGAGACAGCCCCATATATTCAGCAAAGAGATGGCCCAATCCAGCAGCGAGACATCCCCATATATTCAGCAGCGAGAAATCTCCATATATTCAGCAGCGAGACATCCCCATATATTCAGCAAGGAGATGGCCCAATCCAGCAGAGAGACATCCCCATATATTCAGCAGAGAGATGGCCCAATCCAGCAGAGAGACATCCCCATATATTCAGAAAAGAGACATCCCCATATATTCAGAAAAGAGACATCCCCATATATTCAGAAAAGAGACATCCCCATATATTCAGAAAAGAGACATCCCCATATATTCAGAAAAGAGATGGCCCAATTCAGCAGAGACATCCCCATATATTCAGCAAAGAGATGGCCCAATCCAGCAGAGAGACGTCCCCATATATTCAGCAGAGAGATGGCCCAATCCAGCAGAGAGACATCCCCATATATTTAGCAAAGGGACATCCCCATATATTTAGCAAAGGGACATCTCCATATATTTAGCAAAGGGACATCTCCGGGGCGTGGCCGGAACTCGGATGTGAAAGCAGCGCGGCTCCGGAGCTCTGTCCTATCTGCCCTGATCCTTCCGTGATCCTGCTGGAACCCGACATCCTACTCACCTGATTCCGACGTCTCCTGTCTCCTGATATCCCGGTGCACCCGCGGCGATGGTCAAAATCGGTCCTCCCGGTCCAGAAGCACTCGGTATCCGCCCGCCGGACCTCACGCTGCCACGATCCCAAGATGGCGCCGGCCCGGCGCGTGCTGCGGGCCCTTCCTCCCAGATCGCTCGCTCCTCGGCTGTGCGGATGGCATCGGCCTCTGTGGAGGGGGAAGCGATCTCTCCTGGATCGTCTCGGCTGGCGGTGACTGTAAGTGATGCCCTCTCTCCTTCCCTGGGCTCCCCCGTACCCTCGGAGCCTGCTCTGTCTGTGGATAGGCCCGAACCTACCCTGTCTGCCATAATGGGACGCTAGCCAGCACTGTCAGACCTCGCTTGCCTCACAGATTGAGTCTGTACAGATGGACATGTCGTTTCTCAAACAGGATGTGCACAACCTTCGCCACAGGGTGGGCAACGCGGAGCAGCGTATTAGTGACATGGAAGATGCCCACCGCCCCATGCAGTCCACTGTGTCAGAGTTACAGAGGGGCCATGTCGCTACTACAGACAAGCTAACGGACATGGAGGACCGCCTCAGGCGCAATAATTTGCGTTTTTTGGGCTTTCCGGAGGGATCGGAGGGTAAAAATCCTGAATCATTCATGGAACATTGGCTTATCGATACTTTTGGGAAGGAAGTTTTCTCCCCCTTGTTTGCCATTGAAAGGGCGCACAGAGTGCCATTGCGCCCCTTGCCGCCCGGGGCCCCACCCCGTCCTCTTCTCATCAAGCTCCTGCACTTCCGTGATAGGGAGGCTGTGCTCCGGGCCTCTAGGGACAAGGGCCGAATCCTGTATAATAACCACGCTGTATCTATCTTCCCGGACTTCTCTGCTGCGACCCAGAAACAGCGGGCCTCCTTCATGGCAGTTAAGAGGAGACTGCGGGATTTACAATTGCCGTATAGTATCCTGTACCCGGCTCGTTTGAGGGTCATCTATCAAGGTAAAGCCCACTTTTTTCAGGATCCTCAGGACGCTGCGCAGTGGGTGGATTCCCTGGGACGCCGCTCCCCTCCCTCCCAGGATCATAGGTCTCCTCGTCGGTGATCGCTGGCCTGTGTCTTGCAACTGCTGCTAGGTTTCCCTTTCTTCCTCCTGGATGTCGTTGGGATGCACCTTTATATTCTATGATCCTTCTTACAACTCTTTTTTGTGATTGTCGGGTGTCCTCCTGAATGGGGGGACCCCCCCTTGTTCCTCTGGAAGGGCATTTTTGGGGATGGTTGCTCCCCTTCACCCCCTTTTTTCCTTTTTTTGCTACCATTCCTGTCTGCTTCAGGACGAGCAGATCCACGTTTCCCTGAACTACACTGTTTTCTGGTTATGGGATTTCAAGCTCTCAACTGTTGGGGACTGAGGGCCGGGTGGGTTAGGGTGGGATGGGTGTTGGGTTACTACTGTTTTTGTGTTTATCTGGGATTGTGGGGGTCTCTCCCCCCTTTTTTTGATTTGCGTTTACTCCGTCATGTCTTCTTGGACTCTTATCAGGGATTTTTTTTACGCCTAGGTGATACGATTTTCATTTCTGCCTTGCTGTACTTGATAATATTTTGGTTCTTGTCTGTGCCTTCTCCTCCTATGCATATTGCCTGCCAGTGGTTTTGCCTGCCATATTGTGAGGTCTTGGTGCTCGGGGGGGGGGCCTCCCCCTTTTTTGGGACCCCCCCGGTCACCAACGCTGATTTTTAACATATCACTATGTCTACTCTCCGTTTAGTCTCTTGGAACGTCAGGGGGCTAAATTCTAAAGTCAAGCGTTCCCTGGTTTTCGAATATTTAAAACGTCATAACCCTCACATTGTTTTATTGCAGGAAACCCATCTCCAGGGGTCCAGGGTGATGGCCCTAAAGAGGGCGCATGTGGCGTACGCGCTACACTCTACGTATTCCTCGTATGCTCGCGGTACTTCGATTCTAATTGCAAAATCAGCCCCTGTCACCATCAAGCATTTGAAGACTGACCCTTCGGGGTGTTTTATTATTCTTGTCTTCGAATTTCTGGGTAAGCCCTATACCCTGGTTAACGTTTATGTCCCTCCGCCGTTTACTAGACAGTTTTTTGACCGTATGCTGGGTCTGGTCTTGGAAATGGCTGAGGGTCCCCTTATTATGGCGGGTGACTTTAATACGGTCCTCGATGCTGCTCTGGACAGGTCTGGAGCTGTCTCCTCCGCACCAACTCCTTTATGCTCCTACTTGGACAAATTGGATCTCCTGGACGCCTGGAGATGGAAACATGGGGGGATTACTGAGTATTCCTGTTATTCCAGCTCCCATAATACATTGTCCCGCATTGATCTCTGCCTGCTCCCTCGGGAACTGCTAAGTCTTCTTTCGGGTGTCAGGTATCTGCCCCGCGCAGTATCGGATCACTCCCCTTTACTGGTGGATCTCGCCTTGGGGTCCCCCCCTAATTATAAACTCTGGAGGCTCAGCCCCTTGTGGCTGGCGGACCAGGCAGTGACTGACCAGGGGTCGGCGGAGATGAACTCATATTGGGCACTCAATAAACAAGCTGGATCTGAATTGTTGACCTGGGAGGCCTTTAAGGCGACCATGAGAGGTACCTTTTCGTCTGCCGTGGGCGGTGCCAGGAAGGCTCGCCAGACTAAGTTGGTTGACGCCGAACTGGCGCTGCATGCGGCTGAACGACAATATACTGATGACCCTACTCCCCAGCACCATGCCTCTTGGCGGGCCAGGGCTCGGGACTTGGATCTGGTGGTTGTGGAGCGTACACAGAAGAAACTCCTTTATCAAAATCAGCGCATTTTTGAACTGGGCGATAAGAACAGTCGCCTCTTGGCTTATTTGGCTAGGCCGGAATACCAGCCCTGTGTCATCCCTCGGATTACCAGCCACGCCGGTGTCATTGTGGAACAAACCCCCGATGTTCTGGCCAGTTTTGTTGCTTTTTATTCCTCCTTGTACCAATCTAGAGCTCATTATACCATTGTTGAACTTGATGATTTCTTATATGATATTACTTTGCCTAAGTTGTCGGCCGGCCAATCTAGTTTTCTGGATTCGCCCCTGACTGCGGATGAGATAAACAAGGCCCTAGCCACTTTCGCACACAATAAGACACCTGGCCTGGATGGTTTTCCTATCGAATGGTACTTGCACTATAGAGAATTGCTGGTCCCCCATTTACTGACTGTGTTCAATTGTGCTCTCAAGGAGGGACGTCTGCCACCCTCTATGACAGAAGCTCTCATTGTGCTCATCCCCAAGCCACGTAAAGACCCCCTTCTCTGTGAGTCGTACCGCCCGATCTCGCTTATTAATACTGATGTCAAGATTCTCGCCAAAGTCCTCGCGAGGCGTCTGAATACGGTTGTCACGGACTTGGTGGGTGCGGATCAGTCGGGATTTATTCCTGGCCGTTCTACATCGATCAACCTGCGTAGACTTTTTACTAACCTTCAGACGACTCATGCCTCTGTGGGGTCCAGGGTCGTTGTGACCCTGGACACTCATAAGGCTTTCGACTCCGTGGAATGGCCTTATTTATTGGAAGTGTTGGCGAAATTTGGCTTTGGGCCCGGATTTATAAAGTGGGTCCGCCTTCTGTATTATCTACCTCGTGCTCGTCTTCGGGTGAACGGTTTTGTGTCGGACCCCTTTCCCATTTTTCGGGGCACCAGGCAGGGGTGTCCGCTATCTCCGCTGTTGTTTGCCCTGGCCATTGAGCCCTTGGCTGCGCAGATCCGCCTTTGTGAGGGTATTGCGGGCTTTGTGATCAATGGCTTGGAAGAAAAGGTCTCCCTGTACGCGGACGATATGTTGATATATCTGGCGGATCCCTATCAATCCCTCCCTATTCTGTTGAATGTTATCGAACGCTTTGGTCACTTCTCTGGTTTCAGGGTGAATTGGAGTAAGTCCACGCTGTTCCCCCTGGATCCCCAGGCTCTGCCCCCTTCCCTTGCCTCTTGTCCCCTCCAGGTTGTGGATCGGTTTCGATATTTGGGGATTGAGATTCAGCTCCCCTTGTCTCGATTCTTTTCCAACAACCTGGATCCCCTGGTTGCCCGTCTTAGGTCCTCGCTGCGGCTTTGGTCTACGCTTCCCCTCACGGTGCTAGGCCGGATTAATATTTTTAAAATGATCTTTCTCCCCCGTTTTTTGTATGTGCTCAGCCATTCCCCGGTATATGTCCCTAAGCGCCGCTTTCAGGCCATTGACTCGCTCCTGACTTCCTTTATTTGGGGGGGTCGGGCGGCGCGTGTGGCCAGGGATGCTCTGCAGCTGCCGGTTCTCGCGGGCGGGCTGGCTGCGCCTAACTTGCGTCTATACTACTTCGCGTCTCAATTGGCCCATGCTCATTGGTGGTTCCACCCGGAGGATGCTAATGCTGCGGCTTCATTGGAAGCGGCTATTTTCACCTCCTATGAATCACTGCAAAACTTGGTACATCGAAGGTCCGTTATGGGCAGACCGAACACTGCTCTTGTTTCTGTCACCCTGCGGATTTTCGCGGCTGCGGCCTTGGATGGTTCCGACCCTCCGGAGCTGCATTCCCCCAATGCCCCCCTTTGGAGCAATCCGCGGCTGAAGGAGTTCTTTAGTCGGGATGATGGCCTTTTCTGGTCCCGCCTAGGGGTGAAATCTATTTCTCATTTGTATGTCCGGGGAACCTTCAGGTCCTTTGCGGACATGCAATCTACCTTTGGTCTGCCCCCCACGGCTTACTACCGATACTTGCAATTGAGACACACGGCGGCCGCACAGTTTGGCCTCCGTGATGTCTCGCTTGAACCGACCCCCTTGGAAAACCTTCTTTCTGACTCTTCACATGAGAAGCTGGTCTCTACATATTATACTCGACTTTTACATTCTCACTCCAAACGGCTCGCGGTGGTTGAGTCTCAGTGGCGGGAGGATATTCCGGAATTGTCGGATGAGGTGTGGCAAGACGTCCTTCCGGAACAAATACCTGTTGTTATCTCCTCTAGGGATAGGGTTATCCAATTGAAGCTTCTTTACAGGGCGTACTATACCCCAGTACTCCTGCACAAAATGGGTACATTGCCTTCTCCGCTATGCTCCAAGTGTAATGCTGCTGATGGTTCATTTTTTCATATGTTCTGGGACTGTCCACCTGTCCGGGCCTTTTGGTCGGAAGTCACAGCTTTTATTGCAGATATCTCTGTTATCCAATATTTGTAGCCCCCTTCGTTGTCTGCTGGGTTATGTGGATGACGAGGACGTCCCTGCCCGTACTAAATTGTTTCTCCGCTTGACATTCTTTTATGCTAGGAAGACTATAGCTACTAGATGGAAGTCTACTGCTCCCCCTGACGTTCCATTATGGATTGCTCTCATTAATCAGGCATTGCCTCTGTATAAAATGACGTATGAGGCCAGAGGCTGCCCCAGGAAGTTCCGGAAAATTTGGTCTTTTTGGGTGGACTCTGACCGGACTGCTTCTTCAGTTTCTGACTAGGGTTCTATACTAATGGTACGGCTGACAACTATGTATGTTATTTTTGTCATGGCTTTTGTTGTGAAATGGAGTCTTGTGTGTGTCTTTTTTGGCTCCTCAATTGACATGGTTCTGATTATTTCTCTGTTTTGTATTGTTTTGTTTGTTCAATAAAATACCTTTAAAAAAAAAAAAGGGACATCTCCATATATTTAGCAAAGGGACATCTCCATATATTTAGCAAAGGGACATCTCTATATATTTAGCAAAGGGACATCTCCATATATTTAGCAAAGGGACATCCCCATATATTCAGCAAAGGGACATCTCCATATATTTAGCAAAGGGACATCTCCATATATTTAGCAAAGGGACATCTCCATATATTTAGCAAAGGGACATCTCCATATATTTAGCAAAGGGACATCCCCATATATTTAGCAAAGGGACATCCCCATATATTTAGCAAAGGGACATCCCCATATATTTAGCAAAGGGACATCCCCATATATTTAGCAAAGGGACATCCCCATATATTTAGCAAAGGGACATCTCCATATATTTAGCAAAGGGACATCTCCATATATTTAGCAAAGGGACATCTCCATATATTTAGCAAAGGGACATCTCCATATATTTAGCAAAGGGACATCTCCATATATTTAGCAAAGGGACATCTCCATATATTTAGCAAAGGGACATCTCCATATATTTAGCAAAGGGACATCTCCATATATTTAGCAAAGGGACATCTCCATATATTTAGCAAAGGGACATCCCCATATATTTAGCAAAGGGACATCTCCATATATTTAGCAAAGGGACATCTCCATATATTTAGCAAAGGGACATCTCCATATATTTAGCAAAGGGACATCTCCATATATTTAGCAAAGGGACATCTTCATATATTTAGCAAAGGGACATCTCCATATATTCAGCAAAGAGATGGCCTGTCTCCCTCCCACTAGAATACACCTGTGCAATCCCTGTCCCCCTCCCTCTCCTCGGCTCCAAGGATACCGGCACCAGGACTCTTCTTACTCCATCTCCCCTCACTGGACCCTGTCTTACATCAGCAGCAGTGTCCCATTCTGGACAGCACCCAGCTCCCCTCAGACTCCTGACCAGTCAGCTCAGCAGCAGTGTCCTGGTCCAGACAGCAGGTCCTCTCAGACTCCTGGCCTGTTTTGTTGTCAGCAGGAAGTATAGCACTAGAGGCAGAGCAGCTATGGAGGAGGCAGTTGCATCCTTCTATGAATACCGGGGCCTCCATGCAACTGATTGGTGTGCTAAGTGGGCCTAGTAACCAATAGTTTTTACAGGCAGGACTAAGCTGGGATACTGGGAACTATACAGGAGGAAGCCAGTTAACCTGGTCGTGGTGGTAGTTTTTGCCACTGGTGCATACTTGAGGGACCGCTGCTTTGGGCCCCACAAAAGTAACTGGGGCAAGGGGCAGCTGCCCCTTTTGCCCTGCGTTAAAGACCACTTTGAATGGGGCCCAAGTCCCTACATGTATGATGGCAGCCCTGTGTAGAGTACAGGGAATTGGATGAAAACCCATGTAAGATACACTTGCATTCCTTCCTGATTCCCCCCCAAGAGGCAATCCAATATTCCCTGGATCAACTTTACCTATAAATATTATTATCCAGGTATATTGTGTGTATCTAGGAAATAATCCAGGCCTTTCTTAAAGCAATCTACTGAGCTGACCAGAACCAGCTCTTGAGGAAGTCTATTATTTCTCATTTTTTACAGCTCTTACTGTGAAGAAGCCTTTCCGTATTTGGAGATTTAAATCTGAATTCCTCCAGACATTAAGAGTGCCCCTTTTTGTCCTCTGTGATGACCTATTTTTAAAGTGAATAACTCAACGCCAAGGTCACTAAATGGATCCCTTATGTATACATGTTGATCATACCCCCCCCCCCCCCCCCATTAAATCTTTCTCGAGAGAATAAATTCCGTTCAGCTAAAAAGATCCCTATTCTTGTGTTAAAGCTTTATGAATTGAGCACCAGCTATCTAGAGCTTCTTCATATGCTCTTCAGATTTTTGCCTTTTATGAAGTCCTGGCTGGCGGTCCTTGGAGCTGCAGGAAACACACATTCTGGACATTCAGCTTGCTTCTCTTCCCCACCATGATAGGACAGCATGGCGGAGAGAGGAATGAGATTGGCCACTTCACTGGCCCTGGATTTAAGCCCCGCCCAAATGGCAGTGGTACTAGTTTAGTTGGCTGTGAGAGAGACCGGAAAGAGCAGTTGTGTGGAAAGTACAAAAGAGGGAATTTCTGGGAGCCGATGGGAGGGTTGTGTTGTGCAGGAGAGGCTGGCACTAAAAGGTCTGGGTAGGCAGTAGATCCAGACATCGGCTTAAAGCGGTAAAACTCTTTAAAATAAAAGGTTTTCCTCCTGCAAAGCCATATCCTAATGTGGTAGTATTCACTGCCATAGGTGTGCGCAGCCTATTGCATTAGGGTGTGCACCCCAAAGTTTAAATACACATGCATGTGTTTGCCTACATGTATATGGCCCCGGTACATTACTCTCCCTGCTGGCAAAGTGAAATAGAAGTGTGTGGCACTCCTCTTATGGCAGAGCAGGTCAGAGGAAGATCTTTTCCCATCTCCTCACTGGCAAACAGAGCGATAATGCTAATGTGCCCACAGTGATTAGGGTGTGCCCAGGCACACCCGGCACACCCTGTGCGCACGCCTATGTTCACTGCATACTAGCACATTATGAAAGACTTCCCTTGAAACTATGCCCTCCAGCGGCACGCTATCGCCGCCGCAGAGGCTTCCATCTTCTTTTTAACAAGTAGAGTTGGATTAAAAAAATAAAAGGGGGGGGGGGGGAACCAAATACAACAAATGCAGC
Organism: Pelophylax lessonae; assembly: GCF_965119305.1. Taxonomy (NCBI): domain Eukaryota; kingdom Metazoa; phylum Chordata; class Amphibia; order Anura; family Ranidae; genus Pelophylax; species Pelophylax lessonae. The sequence continues at coordinate 722,951,845 of NC_138769.1, read as the reverse complement.
TGGTAAAATATACACTTTGTATATAACAAAAGAAGGCATCATACAAGTACAATATGTTGGGTCAGAGCGACCAGTGCCGTAGCATGGATACACAAGAACCAATGGAGAAGGCACAAATTCATTTCAATATAATATCAGTGATACAACATAGTCATAAATAGGCAACCACATTAGTTCTGGGATCTGGGAAGGATATTTGTGAGTGGGACTAGGAAAGGAGGGTGGGGGGACGGTAAGATCAACCCAAAATGCATGGGAGTTTTAGGCATTATTGGAGGTAAATAAACAACCAGTTGGGTCTCAAGTCAACTACAAAGTCAGGTACCCCAGGAGTCTTTCCAGGCCGACCAAATTGTATTGCAGTTTCTGGGGCAGTTTTGGCTTGCATAGTTAAGCCTGTATAGAGGTAGCACGGCATTAATGGTTGCATGCCAGGAAGTCACAGTAGGGGGTAATCCTTTCCATTTAAGAAGATCTCCCTCTGGGCATAGAAGAGGAGAAAAACCCAAATAACTTGACATACCGACCTAGCTCTGCACCGTCTATCACCCCCAGTAAAAACACCCTGGGGTCCAGACCAAGTAACAGGTTGCACGTGTGATTTATAACCTTCCCCACAGTGGCCCAAAACTCCTGGATTTTAGGGCAAGTCCACACCATATGAAAGAAAGTGTCGGCAGTTGACTGCCACCCATTGCATAGGAAGCTGACCGTAGAGTATGTGCTAGCCATACGAGCAGGAGTAAAGTAGGCTCTGTGCAGGAACGTAACCTGAGCAAACCTGTCCTTGGCTGACACTATAGTGGCTGGCACAGTCATCTTGAGGCTTCCATCTTCACCCGGTCTTCCCTCTGGGTTGTGGGTTGCAGCCGCTTGAATGGCCCAGCCATGATGACTTCACACACACGAATGCAAGCAGGAGTATTGTTCGCGGCACACAGCTCTGAAGGAACGCCACGGGCATGTGTCGGTGACGTCACCGGCTGCTGCTCACTAGAATACAATATATTTATTATAAGCTTACCTGTAGGTAAAAATCAAAGCGGCATTTACTACTTATTTAACCACATGCCGATCCGCCGTAAGTACATATACTGCAGCGGTCAGCCCCACACAGGCAAAATGTATGGGTACGTCACTAGCCTGTGAGGCTCTGGGGAGCGAGCGCGCGCCGCCGGAGGCGCGCCCCCTCCCCCCGCTCGTGTGTTTGGCGGACCCGATGTCCGCCGGGCACTTGCGATCGTCCGTTAGAGCGGGAGAAAGGCAGGCGGCTAATGTAAACAAGCCACCTGTCATTCTCCCCTGTGTATGAACAGTGATCATACGGTTCTACTATGTAGGACCGTTGATCACTGTTCCTACACATCAAGCCACAGCCAATCACGGTTAGACACACAACCCCTCCCTCTCAAAACCCTCTAAAAAAAAAAAAAAAAAAAAAAAAGTTAACCCCTTCACTGCCAGTGTAATTTTACAGTAACAGTGCATATGTATAGCACTGATTACTGTAGAAATGTCACTGGTAACCCCAAAAGTGTCAAAAATGTCAGTCAAGGGTCCGCTCTGTCCGCCGCAATGTCGCAGTCCCTCAAAAAAAATCGCAGATCGCCGCCATTACGCGTTTAAAAAAAAAAACAACAAAAATGACAATCTTTCCCTTAGTTATAACTTTTGCGCAAACCAATCAAAAAATACGCTTTTTTGCGTTTTTTTTTTTTTTTTGTTTTGTTTTGTTTTGTTTTAACCAAAAATATGTAGCATAAAATAAATTGGCCTAAAATGTAAAAAAAAATTTTTTTTTGGGGGAATTTCATCTAAAAAAAAAATGTGAAAAATATTGTTGTTTTTTGCAAAATTGTCGCTCTTTTTTTGTTTATAGCGCATGATCAAAAAATCGCACAGGCGATCAAATGCCATCAAAAGAAAGCTCTACTTGTGGAAAAAAAAGGACGTCAAATTTGCTTAGGTACAGCGTCGCATGACTGCGCAATTGTTTGTTAAAGTAACGCAGTGCCAAATCTCAAAATAGGCCCTGGTCAGGAAGGGGGTAAAATCTTCCGGGGCTTAAGTGGTTAAGAGGAGGCCCAGTGCATTGCAGGCTACCTCTTGCTTGGTGCCCAGAGATGTGTGAGCAACATGGAACCATTCAGGGGAGAAGCGGCCTGTGTTGCATCTGCCATCACTCAGCCTGGAACACACAAGACTATGCTGTCAGGACATTCATGCAGCATTGGAGTGGTGCAAGACCTATGGAGACCCTTCTATATATCCAACTTGTCTGTTGCCTTCAGCAGAGCTCTGGGGGACCGTATCACCCTTCCCTTATTTATAGATGACAAGTACACTCGTCTTTGTGGGTGAGTGCACCAATGTGACATGAAGGGCCTCACTGGTGGCAGACTTAAACTAGGCAGTGGTTGGACTGTATGCAGTAGTTGGTTCATCCTGGTATTTTGCATTAGCTTTTTACAATGCAAGAGCCACAGGTCCCAACTGTCCCTGATTTGGAACAAGAGTTCCTCTTTCCTCCTGTAACGACGAGACCCTTGCTCGCTCGCTTCCGCTCTCCCGACACTCCTCTGTTTCTAGTAAGTCAGCTTGCAGATCGCAACGTCTGATGGTTCGGTCAACCAAGGATCCGGGATCTGAACTACAGCTATGTGCCGTTCGGAATCCATTAGAACAAACACCAAGCAGGCTGTATGTAACTTCAAACAGGAAGACCTTGCTGACAAATATGAAGCAATCCAAACCATCACCCATCTGTCCTTAAATTCCAGTGATGGTGAACACCGTCACACCTCCTATTTGTCCCTCATTTTTGGTCTGATCTAAATAAAAAGTGCATTTTATATACAACTATCTTTCAAAAAAAAGTGTTCCTAGTGCTAAACCTTTCATCTAATTTCTAAACTGCTGCATTTGTAAATTGCAAAAGCCAATATAAGGGAATAGTAGTGGTTATATAAAAAAAAAAATACACACTTATGGGTATAATAATAATACATTTTATAATATATTATTTTTAATTCTCCTTTAGGGACATGGCAGGGTGCGTGTCCTATGCCTACATACATTTGCCAATTGGTGTCCCTTATTCCCATTTTAAAAAGTTGGGAGGTATGCAAGCGCATTTACCAAAAAATATAAATGTTGTGTAAAATTGTCCCCTTTCACTTGCCTATCGCATTCTGGCAGGGCCGTTTTCATAGGCAAGATCTCGGTGAGAGGTATAAATACCTGGAGTGTTAACTTACACTTTTCTTAGCATTTATGTGGAAGAATATATCTGATATGTCCACTTTATTGAATAATTTATTTTTAGGCCGGTATCTTCGGGAGACTAAACTTTTACAACTGCTCGCCCCACAGGTTCGGTTTTGCGCCGTTGGAAGAAGCACTGGTTTGATCTGTGGATGGACGGAGGTCTGGTCTATTACCCTGATGACAATCGACAGAATATAGAAGAAAGGATACCACTAAGATTTACCAGCTTGAATGTTCGGTCAGGGCAGGAGTGTGGAGGTGAGGCTCTTGGCGTTAACTCTAGTAGGTGTTGCCCAAAGAAACCGATTTTAATATTCTCTTTGTATTCTTTTTACTGTTTTAACCACCCCCCCCCCCAAATGGACGGAGCTACCACGAGGCTAACTGTTGCCAAGGCCGCAGCCACAGCCAGGGGGACTCTGGGGACCCCAATGTAAGGGGGGACTTTGGGGATCCTAATAAAAGTGGGGTCTCTGTTGTAAGGGTGAACTCTGGGGACCCGGATGTAAGGGGGGGGGGGACGGACTCTGAGGACCCTGATTTAGGGAGAGGGGACTCTTGGGAACTGATATAGGGGGGGGGGACTTTGTGGACCCTAATGGAGTGAAAGGGGGTCAGGCCCAGGGAGCTCAGGCCTAAAGCTGTGTAAGGGGTCCCAAAATTGGAGATGAAGCCAATCCATGAAAAAGAGGTACCCAGCCAATGAGGTGCCGTGCAAAGCTGTACTGCGTGCAACATCACTTCCTCCCAGCTTCCCAATCAGTGCACACGGAGCTACCGTTGGCAAGGAGGGGAGAAAGCATTCCTGTGCAGGCCACATTTGGAGGGGGGGGGGTGCAAGTAGCTGGTCTTGCATAGGGTGCAAAATAGTCTAGCACCGGCCCTGATTATACCGGTATGGTGCCTACATATTGAAAATTGATGTCGTTCCCCTCTCTCTGGAAACCAGGAGCGACGAGTCCATTCCGATTCCGCCTCTTTATTTACCTGGCCACCAGCTGCCAGAGAAGCAGCAGATCAAACCGATCTCGGTCTGATTGGCTGCATAGGGGGCCAGAGTAGAGAGTTGGAGTCTAAATGGACCCCAAATCTCTCCATGAAGAGGGCCTGTCATGGCCCATGCTGTCACAAGGGATGTTGTTTATCCTTTGTAAAAGCAATAAAGTTATTACAAAAAGAAGTTTAAAGCGCCCCCGTCCCACTGTGCTTATACGCAAATGTGACACATTAATTACTCCCGCACGCATATTAAACGGTGATCACACCACACATGTGAGGTATTGAAGCGAACGTCAGAGTGAGAGCAATAATTCTAGCACCAGACCTCCTGTGCCACTCTAAACAGGTAGCCTGTAAAGATGTTTAAAAGTCGCCTATAGAGCTTTTAAAACACTGTAGTTTGCCGCTATGTATTTTAAAGCGTGACATGTTGGGTATCTATTTACTCGGTGTAACATCTTTCATATTCTACAAAAAAATTGGGCTAACTTTAGTGTTTTTTTTTTTTTTTTTATTTTTTTTTTTTAAATTGCGTTTGAATAACTGCTCCGCAACCGTGTGACCTAAAAGATTGCAACACCCACCATTTTATTATATAGGGTGTCTGCTTAAAAATGTAGGAAATTGGCTGGATGGCAAGTGGTTAAGTGGTCATAATGACTGCAGCTGCTCTTCCCACCATCTTTTTGGATGTGGGGGCATTCCTGCCTTGATAGAGGGTGAGCAGTGGCTGATGTAAGGGCAATGTGTAAATAGGTTTTCCCTCCAAACTTGGTGAGGCTCCAGCTAGGAGCTCCTATCAATCAACCAGATCGGGGGTGAGGGTACATCAACCTGACCAACCATGGAACTACAGGCACACCCGGGGCTGGGACAAGGGGTGGGCAGGAGGGATGGCTGCCCTGGGTGCAATGGTTTATTGCAGGGATAGGGGGGCACCCTGACCCTAACCCTAACGGAAGGGTGGGGTGCAGTTTGGCATCTTTGCCCTGGGTGCTGGATGACCTTGTCCCGGCACTTGGCACACCATGTGTAAGCACAGCATCCTGTAGCTTGAATTAGAAGTCAATGGAGGCAAACTGATCACCAGCACCCATCTACTTGAGTGCTGGTGTCCTCCAGAGAACCCATTGCCCTGCATTGGACATTAGGATGCTGAGGGTCAGGTGTAGGGAAGAGCAGAGGGGAGCCAGGCTGGCAGAGGATCAGGTAAGTAAAGGTGCATTCTGTGTGCCCCCCCCCCCCCCCCCCCAGAGCTAAACAAGCATTTAACCCTTGGATAGTGGGGCAGCCCCGCTGCAAGGGAGCATCTTTATTTAACAGTTAGATTTTAATGGTATATCTGTAATATCTCTGGGGAAAACACACTTTATAGGGCTTAATGTCATATTTCACATACCTTCTGCAGAGCTCCAACCACCAGAGGGAAGCACCCAGAACTCCTTAGTCACCATAGAATTCCGGGATCGCTCCAAACTTCTGCTCTGCGCAGAGAGCGAGGACGACGCAGTGTAAGTAGCCGCCGGTGGCAGAAGAACGTCGCCTTAACCATATCAGAGTTTACAACCTGCATTTTATATTGATAACGTTTTAAACCCCAACTGGAGGACATTTAGGGACCTGTTTATAAAACCATTCACTGTGCGATGTCCTCAAAACATTCACACTGCTGTCACAAATAATCACCATGTTGTGTATAATTTTGTTTATTTCCTATGATGGTCAGCTCCAACTAGTGTCCATAATGCGGCCTCAATACCTGATTAAGGTATTTAAAGCGGAGTCCCAGTCTCCTAGCCAACATCATGCTAACAAAATCATTGAGATCGCTGTAATTCACTAGAACCACAACGGGAAGTGATGTCCATGTGCACATTCTAATTACTTACAATCCGATTTGTTATCTTTTCTCAACCTCGATTCAGCTGCTGCGGCCATGAAGGATGTGGGCAGCTGAGGACGCCCTGGTTTAATTTCCGGGGTTTTCGTGCAGCTGTCCTCTCCCTTCCTTACATCTGCACAGTCATGAGGAATATGCCCGCACAGTAGTCCCGTAGATGCTGTTCTGGTCAGGAAATAATTTGAGATGCCCTAAGACTTCAGGGATTGATGATATAGATATCCCCGGAGTCAACGGGCCAGGCTGCGGACATAGCCGCCTAGGCGGATGTGGCCGGGAGTCAAGGGGAAGACTATAAAATATTTACAAAAATGTGAGGGGTGTACTCACTTTTGTGAGATACTGTGTGTATGTATTTGTGTGCACACACACACACACACACACACACACACACACACACAGTATCTCACAAAAGTGAGTACACCCCTCACATTTTTGTAAATATTTTATAGTCTTCGCCTTGACTTCCGGTCGCGTCTGCCTAGGCGGCTACGTCAGCAGCCTGGCCCGTTGACTCCTGGGATATCTATATCTTTTCATGTGACAATCCTAAAGAAATGACACTTTGCTACAATGTAAAGTAGTGAGTGTACAGCTTGTATAACGGTGTAAATTTGCTGTCCCCTCAAAATAACTCAACACACAGCCATTAATGTCTAAACCGCTGGCAACAAAAGTGAGTACACCCCTAAGTGAAAATGTCCAAAGTGTCAATATTTTGTGTGGCCACCATTATTTTCCAGCACTGCATTAACCCTCTTGGGCATGTAGTTCACCAGAGCTTCACAGGTTGCCACTGGAGTCCTCTTCCACTCCTCCATGACGACATCACAGAGCTGGTGGATGTTAAATACCTTGCGCTCCTCCACCTTCCATTTGAGGATGTCCCACAGATGCTCAATAGGGTTTAGGTCTGGAGACATTCTTGGTCAGTCCATCACCTTTACTCTCAGCTTCATTAGCACAGCAATGGTCGTCTTGGAGATGTGTTTGGGGTCGTTATCATGTTGGAATATTGCCCTGTGGCCCAGTCTCTGAAGGGAGGGGGATCGCCTTCTGCTTCAGTATGTCACAGTACATGTTGGCATTCATGGTTCCCTTCCCACAATGAACTGTAGCTCCCCAGTGCCGGCAGCACTCATGCAGCCCCAAGACCATGACACTCCCACCACCATGCTTGACTGTAGGCAATACACACTTGTCTTTGTACTCCTCACCTGGTTGCAGCCACACACGCTTGACACCATCTGAACCAAATAAGTTTATCTTGGACTCATCAGACCACAGGACATGGTTCCAGTAATCCATGTCCTTAGTCTGCTTGTTTTCAGCAAAATGTTTGCGGACTTTCTTTTGCATCATCTTTAGAAGAGGCTTCCTTCTGGGACAACAGCCATGCAGACCACATTGTTGCAGTGTGCGGCGTATGGTCTGAGCACTGACAGGCTGACCCCCCCACCCCTTCAACCTCTGCAGCAATGCTGGCAGCACTCATACGTCTATTTCCCAAAGACAACCTTTGGATATGACGCTGAGCATGTGCATTCAACCTGTTTGGTTGACCACGGCGAGAACCTGTCCTGTTAAACCGCTGTATGGTCTTGGCCACTGTGCTGCAGCTCAGTTTCAGGGTCTTGGCAATCTTCTTGTAGCCTAGGCCATCTTTATGTAGAGCAACAATTCTTTTTTTCAGATCCTCAGAGAGCTCTTTGCCATGAGGTGCCATTTTAAACTTCCAATTAGCAGTATGAAAGAGTGAGAGCGATAACACCAAATTTAACACACCTGCTCCCCATTCACACCTGAGACCATGTAACACTAAGGATTTGCATGACACCAGGGAGGGAAAATGGCTAATTGGACCCAATTTGGACATTTTTCTTAGGGGTTTAGACATTAATGGCTGTGTGTTTGTGTTATTTTGAGGGGACAGCAAATTTACACTGTTATACAAGCTGTACACTCACTACTTTACATTGTAACAAAGTGTCATTTCTTCAGTGTTGTCACATGAAAAGATAGAATAAAAGATTTACAAAAATGTGAGGGGTGTACTCACTTTTGTGAGATACAGTGTGTGTGTGTATGTATGTATGTATATCTATATATCGCTTTAGAAATTTCAAGACCCATAACTATCCGAACATTACAGCACTAAAGGTGGACATTACAATGAGGCTAATTACTGTATTAAAAATGAGTGGAACTCTGCTTTTAAAGCCAATATCCCAATTGGCACTAGATAGAGCTGACTTTATTTACAAGATAATTTCTCCAGTATACAGGAGAAATGTAAACCTTGCCCCCTCGCTTGAACCAATGGCAGCATTCGATCAGAAGATCACAAACATTTATTTTTCCTTCTTCCTCCTCCCTTTTTTTTTTTTTTTTTACGACCTGAAAATCCTCTGACAAGGGCTGCTATAAAAAAAAAATCCCTGATCTCCAAGGCTTCCATGATAAGTCCAATTTAGAGATCTTGTTTTTCTGCAATGGGATAGTGGCGCTTTATTGCGGGCGCAGCTCGTCTTAGTCAGCATGCAGTAAATTAGGACAGGAGGATTATGGGTAGATCCTGCCAGTTGGCCGTAGTGGAGATTATGGAGAATCTCTCAGTTCTTGGCACAAACTGTGATAGAACATCACCTCGACCTGTGCCGCCTGACCCAAGCGGACCCGCTGCCCAGGACTGACAACTTGTGTATGTTGGGAGTTTCATCTTGGCCAAAAATGACCATTCCATTTGGGATAGATAGATAGATAGATAGATAGATAGATAGATAGATATTAATGAATTTGATAAAAAAATATAGAATACATTTGAAAATAAGAATATAGTCTAATTTACACTAGTAGTTGGGGAGTGGTAATACCATGCTTACAAACTGGTTTTACTGCCCCCCTAACTGCCTGGAAACTAAGGCAATGGAGGGGAGAGTACATATGCCGAGATACGCGATAATTTGCGGCGCAGCAAAAGTTATCAACAGTCGCTTTCAGCTGGTGGTACTACCCAATGAATGTAACTGTATGGGGGTGCCCCCCCGCCCCGCGCAACTGCCGATGATGCACGCAGTTGTGGCACACTAGTGCGGGTTTCAAGTGGTTAAAGCAGGTGGGGAGGATGCAGAGCAACTCCTCCTCACCACCTCTTCTATGCCCGCTCTGAAGAGCGATTCCGGCCATCTTGGGTAAACCAGAGTCTATTTAAGACCCTGGCTCCCTGGGCTTGTATATGCAGATCGCTCTTTAAAGAGCAACGTGAGTCCAAACAGACCCTTGCACCTATAAATGATGATCAATATGAGAGTTGCATATGATAGTCAATAAGAAATATACAAGTTATACATTAAATAAATATGTGAGTTACATTTAACTAAATGTTTCTAATAAATATGAATTGAGTACATATAAAATTTGATATGAAATATACAGGTTGGATATATAAAATATACATTTTGCTAAGAAATAAACGTGTTACACATAACATTTTTGTAAAGAAGCTGCATACAGTTCATTGAAAGTATTCATACCCCTTGAAATTTTCAACATTTTGTCATGTAACAACCAAAAACGTAAATGTATTTTATTGGGATTTTATGTGATAGCCTGACACCAAGTGGCACATAATTGTGAAGTGGAAGGAAAATGAGTAAATGGTTTAAAAAAAATTTTTACATATAAATATCTGGAAAGTGTGGAATTGTTGAAAGTTGAATTTTTTTTTTTTTATTTTTTTTTTTTCCAGGTGAGCTTTGAACATTTATATCAGCCAGAAATTTTCACAGGGGAGAAGGCCTGGCCATTATAAGCAGACCTCATATTTTACTACAAAGTCTGATTTTAAAGCTGGAGTTTGGGTATGGAAATATTTGCATAGTTACATTGGACCAATCTAACTATATATGTGCCATACCTGTGGGATCCTTGTGCAATCACTGTAATAGGCACCGCTACTCCAGTGGTCTCTGCTTGCTTCCGGGTCCTTCTGAGTGGCTGCTTGCTACTTGAACAAAGGAAGTTGGCCATTTGGCATGGGCACTGTTCATAAAACTCTTCACACTTTCTCAATGAACACAAAAATATATTTGATTGGATAAGGTGGAGAGGCAGGGTGGTGATGTCATGACCCCCCCCCCCCCCTACCTCCAATTGGAGAAAGCCTTGCATTCACCTAGAAATGTTGTTTGAATGGTGACCATCCCGAGCAAGGAACCTTCTGTGTTCACAATGCAGCAGGGCAGCCCAGAAGCATTGCCTACTGCAGGGATTTCCAGCTTTCATGGGAATTGGCCAGGTATGACACTAAAGCCCCGTACACACACACACACACACACACACACACACACACAGATTGTTGGCCGTAAATTGTCGGCCAACGTCCGATCTGCCGATTGTAGGCTTGTTAGTATGATGCTTCCGACAACCAACTGCGAATTTTCGGCCGATAAAAAATCTGGTGTGTATGCTATAAAATTTTTGTTGGCCAACAACAGAACGGCCGATTTGTTCCTCAGTCAGTACAGATTTCGGCAGACAAAAATCAGATGAGCAAGACTGGGCATGCTCAGAGAAGAAAAAACACACGGAAAATCAACCATCACATGACATCACTTCTGAAGTTGGTTTTTGTTGGCCAACAAAAGTCCATTGCAAGTCTAGAGCACATTTCAACCAACAAACACTGGACAAAAGACGGCCGATTGGTTGGCCAACAATCTGTGCGTGTGGCTTTACTTTGGTTTAAGCTGTAACAATGTACCTATGCAAAAATAACCATGCCTAACCTTCAGCCTTTTAGGCTAGATGGTCATCGCTATGGCTGTAATTTTGTTTGATGGCAAGATCACCAGGTGGCCTTCCTGCCTCCCAATATACATACCAAAGGCAATCCCTTTTATTGTGGTAGAATTCCTTCCCTTTCCAATCGCCTGTCCAGGGATGTGTCCTTAACCAAGCTGAGCTGCTGATCCTGCAGTGGCGTTTAGAGACCTGGCTGTGCTGTCTGACAGGGGTACTTGGATCACAAAGCTAGCTGCACAGAGTTGCAAATCCTTTGGCAGATAAAACTATATCTCTTTCTCTTTTTTTCTTTCTCCTTTTTTTTTTTCTCTCTCCTCTCTCTTTTTTCTCTTTCTCTCTTTTTTTCTCTTTCTCTTTTTCTCTTTCTCTCTTTCTTTCTCTTTTTTTTTTTTTTTTTTTTCTCTTTTCCTTCCTATATCCTTTTGACATATTTAAAGTGTCACCATGTGCTCATCCAGGGTTGTAATTGTTGCTGAAGATTCTAAACTTAATTTCGACAGGACAATTGTTACAAAACTTTAGTTTTTAAAAACTAATCTGATTAAATTGGTTATTTACAGTGAAATTGTAGTAGGATAAAGGTGTAGTTACACCCTACCCTTTATATTATCTGTTCTGACTGTTTGCACTCCCTCCATACAGAGCTTGGAAAATGGCTCTTGAGGACATGAGATCCCATCCGGTAAGTTGACGTGTGTGGTTTTTTTTTTTTTTTTCTGTGCTAGGATTATGATTGATCAGGCTTCTTCTGATTTGTATCCCTGTACACTGCTGAGAATGTTGTGTACGACCCAAAAACAGTTTATACAAATGGGTTCTGTTCTGATTTTAAGCTCTTCAGTGTAGGACAGGAACCTCTACAGCAAGCCCTATAGTGATTGTTTGTTTTACTGAAAAAGTGATGAGATAAGGGAGAGACTTTAGCAGCATTGGATTTAGAGGATTCTAATATTCGCAGGATCAGACCAAACTGGGGACAATCGCATCGCTGGTAGTCCTTGAACTAGACCAAACTGGAGATAGTCCTTTAACTAGACCAGTGGTCTCCAAACTGCGGCTTTTTGCTTGCCTTTATCCAGCCCTTGGGGCCTCCCACTGATACAAGAACCTATTCTGCCAACTGACCACCAACAATGGGGCACTATTCCTCCCACTGATACAAGACACTATTCTGCCAACTGACCCCAACAACGGGGCACTATTCCTCCCACTGATGCAAGAACCTATTCTGCCAACTGACCCCAACAATGGGGCACTATTCCTCCCACTGATGCAAGAACCTATTCTGCCAACTGACCCCAACAATGGGGCACTATTCCTGCCACTGATAAAGACACTATTCTGCCAACTGACCCCAACAATGGGGCACTATTCCTCCCACTGATACAAGACACTATTCTGCCAACTGACCCCAACAATGGGGCACTATTCCTCCCACTGATGCAAGAACCTATTCTGCCAACTGACCCCAACAATGGGGCACTATTCCTGCCACTGATAAAGACCCTATTCTGCCAACTGACCCCAACAATGGGGCACTATTCCTCCCACTGATACAAGACCCTATTCTGCCAACTGACCCCAACAATGGGGCACTATTCCTCCCACTGATACAAGAACCTATTCTGCCAACTGACCCCAACAATGGGGCACTATTCCTCCCACTGATGCAAGAACCTATTCTGCCAACTGACCCCAACAATGGGGCACTATTCCTGCCACTGATAAAGACACTATTCTGCCAACTGACCCCAACAATGGGGCACTATTCCTCCCACTGATACAAGACCCTATTCTGCCAACTGACCCCAACAATGGGGCACTATTCCTCCCACTGATACAAGAACCTATTCTGCCAACTGACCCCAACAATGGGGCACTATTCCTCCCACTGATGCAAGAACCTATTCTGCCAACTGACCCCAACAATGGGGCACTATTCCTGCCACTGATAAAGACACTATTCTGCCAACTGACCCCAACAATGGGGCACTATTCCTCCCACTGATACAAGACCCTATTCTGCCAACTGACCCCAACAATGGGGCACTATTCCTCCCACTGATACAAGACCCTATTCCTCGCAATGAGACCAAGAATGAGGCACTATTCCTCGCAATGAGGCCAAGAATGGGGCACTATTCCTCCACCTAATACCAAATGTAATGTTTACTCCCACTGATGCTAGGAAAATTTCCGCTGGCCACAGTCCGGCCCCCCTAAAGTCTGAAGGACAAAAAACTGGCCCTTTTTTGTTTAGAAAGTTTAGAGACCCCTGAACTAGACTGAACTGGAGCTGATCACATTGCTGGAAGAGTCCCTGTACTAAACCAAACTGGAGCCTATCACATCACTGGGAGTCACCGGACCTGATAAAACCAGCGCTTACAATCTATTTGGGTACAATGAGGATGTAGGCAGGGATGCTGTAAGAAACCACAGGGTCCCATACAGCCAACCTGACAAGGGCCCCCACCCAAATACAGTTTGCTATGCTTCAGTTAGGAATGAGCCCAGTGAGTGATCGGTACCATCACACATTGTGTTCATTCAGGAAAGGAAGGGGTTGGTAAATGACATATTTACTGGACTCCTCCCCCACTCTCCATCCTGAAGAATCCTATTGTGTACTTGCACCTGCCGGCAGTAAGGAGAGGAGGGAACATGGCAGCACTGCCGGGGTAGGGGAAAGCACGTGGGGGGGCTGGCAGGTTAAAACTTATGGTGCACAGGGAGTTTGATCAGTGTGGCCGGGGGGGTGCAATTACTGGAACTAGTCATACAGGGATCAGTTTCACTAATTACCCCCCCCCCGGCACGCAGATCAACCTCCCTACCTACACTGAATTCACCTTGCTCCCTGGGCCCCCCTGCTGACCCGGGCCCCATACAGGAGGGCTAGTGGTACCCCCTTATCTACGGCCCTGGAGAGAATACAGAAGGTGAAAGGGGTTACACTCTATTATGGTATAAAGGATGATATAGAGGGTTGAAGAGTTTACAATATGTTACAGTATAAGGGAGGATATACACGGTAGAAGAGCTTATACTTTATTAGGATATAAAATAGATTACAGAAGGTGAAAGAGCTTGCAGTCTATTAGGGTATAATGGAGGATGTAGATAAGAAAACGTAAAGTGAAAGGGGTTCCAATCTATTATGGTATAAGGGAGGGTACAGAATTTCAAACAACTTACCCGTCTATTAGTATATAACCCGTCTATTAGGGTATAAGGGAAGATACAGAAGGTGGAAGAGCTAAGCGCCTATTGGGATATAAGGAAAGTTGGAAATTCTTACAATCCATTTAGGGTTTCATGAAGGATACAAAAAGTAGAGGAACTTACAGTCTTATAGGGTATGAGAGAGGTTATAGATCAGAAGAGCCTACACAACAATGTACAGTGTGTAAATTGTTGTATAGATGCCTGTATGAAGTTAATGAATATCACTGGGTGCAATGGGAGTTCAATAAATCTGCAGAATTCTGGCTATTCCAAGTTACTGACTGTGACGGTACTCACCGTAACTGGGAGTGAAAGACCGACGCATAATGGTTTGGATTACTTCAAATGGGATCTGTATTTACACTTATGCTAATGTGTATTGTACTTCAATGTCAGACAGGCTCTCCCTAATGTGTTTGTAATGAGGTGGGATGTGTATTCTGTCCAGACAGCTAGATAATTAATTCAGGTTAATTTCTGTATACAATTTCATCTACCTATGATAATGTAATCAGGTACCCCCCTGACCTGTGTGTGTGTGGTAATTTGATCAGGAGGAGGAGGTCCATGTTGTATGTAAAATTCTGTGACTGTTCAATAAGTGATTTCCAGTACAAGCTAAGTTGTGGGCTAGTTTTGTATGGGGCGGCTAGGATTTGATATCGGAGTTCAGGACTCGAAGGAAGCCGTATACTGACGGAAGACCACAAGTACAGTGTGGGTCGGCGGTTCGGTTACACTGACCTGCCCCCTTCTGGTCATCAGATGTAGCACGCATGTCCTGTGTTTTACTGATAGCTGGATGTATTTAGTACAAGACTCTCCTATATTAGGTGTGTTCTATTTTATACTTTTTCATTTTTATATATCTGTGACATTTAATGTTGTCAAACTCCATATGATAGAAGAAAGTTCTATTTAATGTGCCCACAACCAAAAATCCAAAGACTAGACAGACTCGCAAGGACTTTTTAGGGCTCATACGTTAGAAATTGTGGTTTAAAAAAAAAGTGCAGTTAAAAAAATCTTTTATTAAATATAGACAAAAAACATGCATTATGACCAGTTTAAACATCTTGCATCCATACAACGTACCAATGGTATAGCTCATATATTAGTTGTACATAGTAGTTATAAGATGGCAGGGTCCACCTGAAAAAAACTTGTTTTAAACACTCCGGAGTACATGTGAACTGTATATATTGTTACCATCATATCTAATCCTATGAGATCACAATCTGTATGGACCGTGGTCTCCACGGCCGCGTGGAACCCCCAAAAACCAAAGTTACAAATTGGGCAAACCCGAGATGCCAGATGAACTCCATTGTATGTCACATTTATGGGTACCACACTCCGAGGTAGAAGAGCCATTAGTTGATGTGTCTGCATGGGTTTTCAAAGCCATCCACCAGGGCCCATAGAGTATGGATCAAGAGTCCACATCCCATTCTTGTACATCAAAAAGTGCCTAAGCACCTTCTTATAATAACTGTGTAGCACTGCCCCCCCCCCCCCCCCTCCACAGGGACTGCTGGGTATTAACTCTATGGGCTCCCCTGGTTACCAACACACGGTTATAAGCAGATACAGATCCTGGATTCCCTCCTTGCTCCTGTTGGCTTCTCCCAGAAATAAAACAGTCTAGGGGTGTTGGGTTTTTGTTGTTTTCTGGTAATTGGGATAGGAGAAGGGAATAGTGGGATACTCCAATTGAACTATTCACGTAGATGAGGCTTTCTTCTCTTTTTTTTTTTTTTCCAAAGAGGACTTGGTGAACCTTATCTTATCTTCAGGACACTCTTGCTAGCATCCCCTTTCAGCTGACACCCGTCCACTGACCTATCCTAGTAACAGGGGTGGCCCCCTCAGGTCAGGCCCCTTGACACAAGTTCCTGTACTTGGGATACTGCAGAAATAGGGTCTCCAGTGTCTCCCCTCTCAGTCAGCTTCCCTGGACCTCTGGGTTCAGCTCCTCTCAACTGCTCCTCTGGCCCTCATGACGACCTCCTGCGACCGCATGGCACCTCTACAGAGGAGGAGGCAGCCGCCCCCTCCCTCCGGGACTCCGCTCTCCAATGAAAGACCCCAAGCAAATGTGCTCCTGGCTTTTATACAGTATCCCAGCATGCACCAAGGCGACCTGCTCTCTGCCAATCATCAGGACTGTAGCAAAAGCCTATGCACCCATTCGTCAGGTTTCCTCCCAAAGTCCAACATGCCTCCGTATTGGACCAGTGTGAAACACTCTCTAGACTGAATAAATTGCATACTGAGCACAATGAGCAGACCTCACTAACAGATCCTGCTCTCTGGTAGGCAGAGAACAATATAGATTTACCTGCAGCCCCTATGGTAAGCAGACAGAGCTCAAAACTATACTCTCTCACTAGCACCTACCTAGGAGGGGGCTACATGTGTGTAAAACAATGCAAATGTATGAATATGAGATATAATATTGGTATATTTTATGGATGTAAGGTGCATAAACTGGTCATAAAAAAAAAAACGTGTATTAAGACTCGGTTCATGCTTCTGCTAAACCTTTTAACTGACAGTACATATCCCACACCTTCTTCATCAACTTAAAACTATAGTTACCACTGGCTTGTGCGCCTTCACAGTATACAGGAGATGTATACAGTAACTTGGTATTTTGGCTCCCTCTAGTGGACTCAGAAAGGAATTGTATAGAGGGGTAACTAGGGTCAGCATTGAAGTCCGCTAGGAAGCCAAGTTCAGCCTGTCCTCTCCCCACCAGGGATTCTGGCAAAAGAAGGGACCCCAATAAACTCTGCTGACACCACCACAAATAAAGAGATCTCTTTTTTTTGAGGGTCTGCTCTTATAACTTTTAAAGTTATTTTAGCATTTAATGGACACTTTGAGTATTTTAATGGGCATACATGATTTTAAACGCTGGTGATAATGGTCATTTTTTTTTTTTTTTGTCCTATCTTCTAGGTGTACATCTACAATCCTTATGATGATTACCAGACCGTTCCCATGAATGCTCACCATGCTGTCTATGTCAACCACGGATACTGTGGCCACGGTTACGGTAGGTGCTGTGTTTTTTGTTTTTTTTTTGTGGTCATCGGACTTTCATGGGGCTCCCTAAAATATAGTTTTATATGTAGACTGCCTGCACTGTAAGAATGTGTGGGGGTTTTTTTTTTTTTTTTTTTTTTTTTTTTCATCTGAGATGGGAAAAGTTTGAGTTTGGCCACTAGATGGTGCTAAGTATCACTGGAAATCCCTAGGTAGTGGCAAAAAGAGGTATTTTATTTTTTTCTCAAAGAAAAATATTTGACCTGCACAGTAAAAAGAACCTTCATCCCCTTCCCTATGTACACACAACAAATGTGTGCATTCACTTTCACTGGGCGACTAGCTATACGTATTATTTTTTTATAAGGCTAGGTGTGGGACTGCATATAAATCGCACTCGTTCCCACATCTGCTGTTTAGCAGACGTGTGAGGGTGCCATTCATTTTTAGTGGCACCCCCATGCAGTGGAGAAAACGGTCCATTTTCCTGTGTGCGGAAATGGATGGCACCATGCGGTTTCTCTATGCCTGTGGTTTTAAAAAAGGTTCCAGGACCTTTTCCCTACATTTCCCGCAGGTACAGCAGCTCATTCAAATGAATACACTGCTGTGCTCAGGCAAATGTGGCCCCAAGGGACTGATTAGGTGTCAACCGAGCCTAAATGCACCCCTTGGTGTCAGCAGCAGTCTCCACAGTTTTGACTGCAAACTCCCAATTTTGAGCACTTTACAAAAAAAAACAAAAAAAAAAACTGGGCCTGTTTTTAGATGAGCCAATTAGGACCATCTTTCTTGTAATTTGCTCTAAGAGAATTGATTTCCTAATGTGTGGATTGATCCTAAAAGACACATTTTTCTTTCATAGGTAGTATACTCTCTAATATGTGCAGACTAACTTGTTACATTGTATCCTAGTTGTTGGTGTATACTGCCACCTACTGGTCAAAGTCTAAAATTGTAACTGCTTGGTGCAAAATGTATAGCTGGGGAACCTGAACTTTAGACTTTATTACCAACTTCTCCAGACTCCATAATTCCAACCTCCAAGAATTCTCCCTGTAAAAATGAAGGACAAAGAAATGGGGAAAAGGAGTGATGGGGTTGGGACGCAAACAAATTAAAACCTTGTAGGTGTTATACCCCTTCCTCACTTTTGCTGCTTCATTGGAGAGATGTCCCGTCTCATCATTCCCTTTGACCCCCCTCGATATGGGGCAGAAGGTTAAAGGTAAAAATTTTCCCAAAGGAAGTCCTAGATCTTTAGAGGTCTAACCTTTCCCCACTGTGCCCAAAACTTTCTTTCCCTCTCTTTTTCTCTCTCTCTCTTTCTCTCTCTCTTTCTCTCTTTCTCTCTCTTTCTCTCTCTCTCTCTCTCTCTCTCTTTCTCTTTCTCTTTCTCTTTCTCTTTCTCTTTCTCTTTCTCTTTCTCTTTCTCTTTCTCTCTTTCTTTCTTTCTCTTTCTCTCTCTTTCTCTCTCTTTCTCTCTCTTTCTCTCTCTTTCTCTCTCTCTCTCTCTCTTTCTCTCTCTTTCTCTCTCTTTCTCTCTCTTTCTCTCTCTTTCTCTCTCTTTCTCTCTCTTTCTCTCTCTTTCTCTCTCTTTCTCTCTCTTTCTCTCTCTTTCTCTCTCTCTTTCTCTCTCTTTCTCTCTCTTTTCTCTCTCTTTCTCTCTCTTTTCTCCTTCTCTCTCTTTCTCTCTCTTTCTCTTTCTCTCTTTTTCTCTTTTTTCTCTTTTTCTCTTTTTCTCTTTTTCTCTTTTTCTCTTTTTCTCTCTTTTTTTCTCTTTTTTTCTCTTTTTTTCTCTTTTTTCTCTTTTTTTCTCTTTCTGAAATTTTCCCTTTTTACTTCCTGTTCTGCTGGAGGTACAACAGGAAGTGATAAGTTGTCATCTAACCAATAGAGTAAATCTCCCCAGCAGGGATACAGACCTCAATAAAAACCTGACCAGAGGGTTCTAACGCTTTCCCACTCCATCCAACCCCCACCCCCCCAAAAAAAAAAAAAACTTTTTATACACTTTACTTAAAATGTTATCTAGCTTTCTTAATCACGTGTTGCTTTTTCTCCCCCAGCTCCCGGTATGACTCATGTCGTTATCAGAGATGAGCGTGACTCGTTTGGGGAACAGATGGCCCTGGGCCTGCTCGCCGGCGCTCTCACCTCCTCGGCCCTCAGCTCCTTCATGTGGCTGCCATGCTGGTTCTGAGGAGTCTCCAGCAGAACGTGACGGCAAACTTTCAAAGGAGCGTCCCATACGTCTTGTGTAATAATCAGACCACCTACCTGCTGTAACCTTCGTAATACTAGGTTAGACCTTCCAATGTTATTTATTGCACTTCTCTTACATTACTCAACAAGCTTCTGAAATCCGGCACCAGCAGCCGTCTCCTTTTTTAAAATATCTTTTTATATATGTAAATGTTTAAAACTCTTCCATTTTAAGAGTCAGTGCGTGTCCATGCTTCATGAGTCTATCTGTAATTTTAATGTAAATTGTCAATTTCTCTCCCATGCATCCTATACATGACTTAAATGGTGATTTGGATTCCCACGTCTATTTGTGTTGGCTGTTCTCCTGCCAAAGTGCAAGGAGCCCATTTTTATGCATATGGCATCCCCGGCAATGGCGGTGGGTTTAATGTACTAGGAGTGTCACCACTGGGGAGGTATTTGGCTAAATGTCTAAAGGGATGCCTGGGTCCAGACCCGTGTCCTCCTAAACACAGGAGAGAAGCTCCGATATACTGATGTTCTATATAGTTGGTGATACATTTGACAAATGCCTTGGAATGTTGATTTTGGTTTATTGTGGTTGAGGTGACTAGCAACTTGTAGGTAATCTAATGTCACCAACTGACCACAAATAGTAGATGTAGCTGAGCCCCGAGAGCATTTGCCCAAAGCAGGAAGCCCAACAAACTGGCCATACTAGTAGGGTTCAGATAGCAATGTTTATGGGTCACCTCGGTTGATGGAGACCAATAATCTGCTAATAATCTATCCGATAAAAGTTAAAACAAAGAAAAAATATCATTATCCATAATGTAGGTTTGTATAACTCTGATTTATTCCACAGTGCTGTACAGAGAACACTGAGCCAGTCACATGAATTTTTGCACCAGATGAGCTTACACTTTAATGTCACCCCACAGTCACACACTATTATCCTTTTTATATATATATGACATATACTGCAGTGCTGTACAGAGAACACGGAGCCGGTCACATCAATTTCTGCACCAGATGAGCTTACACTTTAATGTCACCCCCCCCCCCCCCCCCACTGTTGCACACTATTTTACGTTTTATATAGCTCTGACATATACTGCAGTGCTGTTCAGAGATCACTGAGCCGATCACATCAGTACCAGAGGAGCTTACACCACAATCTCACACTATTATATATTTATATAGCTATGACCTATAACCGTGCTAGACAAACAGTCACACCAGTTTCAGCACCAGAGGAGCTTACACTCTGCCCCCCCCCCCCCCCCCCCACAGTCACACACTATTATATATTTATATAGCTATGACATATATCAGTGCTATACAGAGAAACAGTCACACCAGTCTCAGCACCAGAGGAGCTTACACTCTGACATATTTCATAGTGAAGTACAGAGAACACCTCAGTCGCATCAGTATCCGCCCCAGAAGAGCTTACACTCTGTTACACCAGTCATACTATTATGTGTATAGCTCTGAGATATACCACAGTGCTGTACAGAGATCACTGAGCTGTTCGCATCTTTCCCACCAGAGGAGCTTACACTCTAATACCCCCACCCTAATCTCACTCACACACAAATTTATATAGCAGTGACCTATACTGCAGTGCTGTGCAGCCAGTCACATTAGTCTCTGCATCAAAGGAGCTTACACTCTGTCACCCCACAGTCACACGCTATCTCTATTATTATTATTATACATTTATATAGCTCTGGCATATTTCATAGTGAAGTACAGAGATCACTGAGCCAGTCACATCAGTATCTGCACCAGAAGAGCTTGCACTCTGTCACATCACAGTCACACTATTATTTGTATAACGCACACAGTCACACACAATTTTATATATTTATATAGCTGTGACATATACTGCAGTGTTGTACAGCCAGTCACACCAGTCTCTGCATCAAAGGAGCTTACACTCTGTCACCCCCACAGTCACACACTATTTGTATTATTATACATTTATATAGCTCTGGCATATTTTCATGGTGCATCACAGAGAACACTTCAGTTGCATCAGTGTCTGCACCAGAGGAGCTTACACTCTGTCACACTATTATTTGTATATCTGACATATACCACAGTGCTGTACAGAGAATACTGAGCCAATCACATCTTTCCCACCAGAGAAGCTTCCTTTCAAATACCCCCCCCCCCCCCCCCACACACACACACACACACACACACACACACACACACACACACCATTATATATTTATATACCTGTGACCTATGCTACAGTGCAGTACAGCCAGTCACACCAGTCTCTGCATCAAAGGAGCTTACACTCTGTCACCCCCACAGTCACACACTATTTGTATCATTCTACATTTAGTTCTGGCATATTTCATAGTAAAGTACAGAGAACACTTCAGTCACATCAGTATCTGCACCAGAAGAGCTTACACTCTAATGTTATACCATAGTCCCATTTATTATTATTATTATTATTATTATTATTATTATTATGATGATGTATAGCTCTAACATACCACAGTGCTGTACAGAGAATACTGAGCCAGTCGCATCTTTCCCACCAGAGAAGCTTGCACTCTAATATTCCCCCCACAGTCACACACTATTATATATTTATATAGCTGTGACATATACCACAGTGCTATACAGAGAGTACTGAGCCAGTCGCAGCTTTCCCACCACAGAAGCTTACACTCGCATATCTCCCCCCCCCCCCCTTCCCTCCAGGTCACACACTATTATATATTTATATAGCTGTGACATATACTGCAGTGCTGTACAGCCAGTCACTTCTGTCTCTGCATCAAAGGAGCTTACACTCTGTCACCCCACAGTCATATACTATTATGCATTTATATAGTGGTTACATATACCATAGTGCTGTACAAACAGTCACATCAGGTTCTGCACCGAAGGAACTTGCACTCTAATGTCGTTCCCCCCCCCCCCCCCACCTTGTCACACACATAATAATAAAAATAATTATTATTATACCTTTTTTATATAGCTCTGACATTCCATTTTACAGTACAGAGAACTTTGAGCCAGTCACATCAGTCTCTGCACCAGAGGAGCTTACACTCTAATGTTCCATGATATTAGACCTCAAATAAATCGTGTTGTGTAGTACACAGTCCAGCATGCGTCCCCATACACATACTACTCTCTATCATCAATTCATGCTATTGACTAAAGAACAGCCACACTGACCAATAGGGAGGGGGCGTGGCCTAGATATCCATGTCCTGGAGAGGGGTGGGAGGGGGTGTGGCCTAGAGATCCATTTCCCGGAGGGAGGGGTGTGGCCTAGAGATCCATGTCTCGGAGATAAAGTCAGAATTTGCATATTAAAGTGCCCCCGGTCTCTGAGCTTCCAGGGTGCAATGAAGGAAAATTGGAGAGCATGCAACTTTTATATGTCGGTGTCCAATCCCTTTTATTCCAGGTACACCATAATCTGTTCTACTCTCTAATACAAGTCATCTCACTTTATACAAAGTGTCTCTGATCTCATTTATTTCTAATCATTCATATTTTGGTTGTTTTCGTTCTAGATAGTTTGTACCTTTTTTGTGTTTGTTTTACTCTATAGAAGCTTACAGTTGGTTTTACAGGGCAGTGATAAAATGTATTTTTAAAGCCATTTTTATGGATCTTTCTTCCTAAATAAAATGTAAGCACTGCCAGTGTCTGAGAGTCTCCTTGTCTCCATAAATCTTTTGTACAGCTACAATTCCATTCCATACTGTCAGCTCCATGGGTGCCAGGAGTCCTGGCCGGCTCTGAGGTTGATTTGCTAAAGGCAGTTCACTTTGCAAGGACATTTTTCCCTTGGCTTAATGAATGTGGGGAAAATCAAATTTGTAATGAACAACCAATCACATGCTAGGAAAAAAAAATGTATATATTTGTGCCTGCATGTGATTGGATGATGGAAGTCAGCAGAGCTTCACCTCATTCATTAAGTTAAGGGAAAATCAATTCCTTGGTCTCATGCTGAACATTGGAGTGTTTGGATCCAGCGTGATTGTATTGTAGTGTAAGTCTGCGCCACTTACTACTGACCTCTAAATTCACTCCTTACCCCTGAACTCTGCCTCACTACTGACCTCTGCCACACTCTACCTCTGTCTTTTACTCCTAAACATTGAACGCTGGGGCACTCTTGACCGCTGAACTCTACTTTGCTTATTCCTGACCCCTGAACCCTGCTTCACTTACTCCTGAACTCTGTGTCACTCCTGATTTGGGGGGTGGGGGTGATATGAAGAGTGCAGAGCACACTACTTTGGCGGGAGAGATTTGGGATGTGAGGTGGTAGTGCAGGAAGGGGGGGGGGGTGATGTAAAGGTGGGAGGCAGTGCTGTAGGGGATGGATGTGAAGGAGGCAGTGCTGTGTGTGTGTGTGTGGGGGGGGGGGGGGGTGTAAAGTAAAGGTGGAAGGCAGTACTGTGGGGGGTGGATGTAAAGGGGTAAGGCAGTGCTGTGGGGGGGGGGGGGGATATAAAGGTGGAATGCAGTGCTGTTTGTGTGTGTGGGGGGGGGGGGGGTGTAAAGTAAAGGTGGAAGGCAGTACTGTGGGGGGTGGATGTAAAGGGGGAAGGCAGTGCTGTGGGGGGGATATAAAGGTGGAATGCAGTGCTGTGTGTGTGTGATGGGGGGGGGGGGTGATGTAAAGTAAAGGGGGAAGGCAGTGCTGTGTGGGGGGGGGGGAAGGTGGAATGCAGTGCTGTGTGGGGGGGGGGGTGATATTAAGGCGGAGGGCAGCGCTGTGGGGGATTTATGTAAAGGGGGCATTGCTGTGGGGGGTGATATAAAGGTGGAAGGCAGTGCTGTGGGAGTGGGGGGGGGTGATGTAAAGAGGGCAGAGCACACTACTATGCTGGGATCTGTGATGTGAAAGGGGGGCAGTGCTGTAGATGGTGATGTAAGGGGGGGGGGATGATGTGAAGGGGCAGTTGACAGTACAGTGGGGGGGGGGTATGATTTAAAGGGGGGTTGAGGACACTGATGTGAATAAAGGGTGGGGTGTGATATGAAGGGGGTTCAGTACACTACTGTGAAGAGGGTGGGGGGTGATATGAAGGGAGCCTGAGAACACTACTCTGAAGGAGAAACTCTGATGTGAAGTGGGGGACTGTGATGTGTGTGTGTGTGGGGGGGGGGGGCTGAGGACATTGATGTAAGTACAGTATTATAATATGAGGAGAGGGGGGCTGTGATGTGAAAGACCCGAGTCATCAGTCAAAAATGCGATTCAGAACTCTGCTGGAAGAAAATTTGACTGATCAGACCTCTGTAAATTTTAATTTAGTACCCCTGTATGAGATGATTGGAGAATTAATATAGAGGAGGTGGTCCTGGACAATCTTTCCATGGGGGGGGGGGGGGGTACATGACCCTGAATGACCCACTGGTAAAATAGGGGTCATGGAATTCCGGTGAGTTCTCGGATGTGAAGGTGGAGGATCATGGGTGGTGTGGAGCACTGAGAATATATTTCATTAATTCTCAAAAGAGAATTTTGCACAAGAGAATTGAAGAGACATAGGACTGTGCACTTTGTGATTGAAGCACTGGACATTTTCTTTCTTCTATACTGTAGCACTTATGTCGGACATTATTTAATATTTTGGCATGCTTACATGTATTTGATATTTAGTTGACATTCATGATTGTTTCTGTCAATACAGTACAGCGCTATGAATATATATGTACAAACTGTTAGAACACTGGATTATTGTTTAAGACACACCCAGGGGAGGACTGGGCCAAGGGGCACTTGCCCCCCTGGGCCGCTCTGATGCCCCATAAAAAGGCTGCACCACTTCTGCCACAAACATGCTAAAGGATTCCTGGTGAAGAGAAGTAAAAAGTCCCTGCCGCTGACCTACTGAGTGCGGGATAAAGACAAGAACAGAGCACAGGCCTCCTCCCAGCATGGATGGTGTAAACTGTGTCTGAGCGGAGGCCGGTTCCATGCCCCAGTGGAGACTCTCCTCCCCCAGGCAGCCCCGACTGAGCTGTCCCAGCTCGCCCCAACTGCCTCCTGCTGGCCAGGTCAGGAACTCGGATTTGGCGGGTGAGTAGAGAGTACCTGGAGCGGAGCTTTAGCCTGGAATGGGGGTCAGGAGGAGGCCAGGAAGAGGGAGAGTGGGAGGGGGGGCGAGTTGCTGCACCATGGGCCTCTGGTTTGTACTTGCCCCCTGGGCTGAAAGTTGCCAGTCAGCCCCTGGACACACCAGTTAGTTTTAAATTAGGTGTCAGTATTTGGCGTGGGTGCTTTTGGATTATATATTGTTCCTATGAAAGCCAAATATGCCCTGTACTTCCTGCCTCCTGAGCCTTCCTTTTGGTCAAAGAAGTCACGCAACACCAACAGGGAGGTTCGGGACGTGGGTGGAGCTGTGACCAAGAGTAGCACTCACAATGGAAAAGATAGGATTGTCATAAAACTTCAGGTGCCCTTTGTTTCCATATATATTGGATGGATGTGGGTTTTTCACTGAAGTTAACGTATGTGTTTTCTTGTCCTGCGTTAAGATTGACTCATCAGGGTTTATGACAGGTTCACTTTAACAAAATCATTTTAAATAAAAGGAATGTGTTTGCAGAGACATCGGACAGCTGCGTTGTGGGGGCTCCCAGAATTCCCAGCAGGCGGTTCAGGTAGAGAAGACAGCTGGCCTATGACGTCAGTATCGGAGAACACTGTATATGTGTAATAAATCAAAGTGCCAAATGTCGGCCATTTCCCCAGGGGGCTTCCAATTATTTCTCACTGTGCTCCTCCATCCTGTCCTGCAACAGCAATCCGCTAAAAATAAATCTACTGTACCTGCTATTTGTGTGATCTGATCTAGAAATGCATCCATATGGAGACTTGGACCTTGTGTGATCTGAATCCAATCTGGATTTACCATAAGGCACCTGGGGGCCAATGGCCGTTGTTACAGGGACAGATATCGTCACCTGTCTAAAGTGAGATTTCTCCTTTGATTTTTATCACATGGGTCAGATATTTTAATGTATGCATATTATATTATATATACTATAAGGAGACTCGTTGCCTTTCTAATCTGGGCCAGACCTAGATTTACAATAAGGCACCTGGGGGCCGATGGCCATTGTTACCAGGACAAATATTGAAACTTGTCTAAAGTAAGATTCCCCAATGATTTTTATCACATGGGTCACTCAGTTTACTGCATGCATATTATATATTGTATATGAAGACTCAATGCCTGTGTGATCTGAATCCAACCTGGATTTACTATAAGGCACCTGGGGGCCAATGCCCTTTGTTACCGGGACAGATATTGAAACCTGTTTAAAGTGAGATTTCTCCTTTGACTTTTGGGTCAGCTATGCATGCATATGAAATTATAAATTGTATATGAAGACTCATTGCCTGTGTGATCTGAGCCAGACCTTGATTTACAATAAGACACCTGGGGGCCGATGGCCATTGTTACCAGGACAAATATTGACACCTGTCTAAAGTGATATTCCCCAATGATTTTTATCACATGGATCAGCTAGTTTACTCTATGCATATTATATTATAGATTGTATCTGAAGAGTCAATGCCTGTGTGATCTTAATCCAACCTGGATTTACCATAGGGGCACCTGGGGGACAATGGCCGTTGGTTACCGAGACAGATATTGAAACCTGTTTAAAGTGAGATTTCTCCTTTGACGTTTATTACATGGGTCAGCTATGCATGCATATTATATTATAAATTGTTACGGAACAGGGCACCCCTGAGCAGGTACCTCCGTTGACAGATGCTCTTAGTGCTTCCCGAGGGCTCCAAGGACTCCACCAGACACCGTAAGCACTTCAGACTCCACGAACCGCCGCAGCTTGGTTGGGGTCTTGGCATCTCCTACCCACCCTGGACCAACGACAAGGCCCCAGGTTCCTGTGGGTGAACCTCTCTTTCCCCAGAGAGTGCAGCAGGAACAAGCTCTTATACAAGCTCTTAAAAGAGCTTAGTGATTCTCTAAGGGAGTATGGAAGACCATAGCAATCCCTGCAGCAGATTCCCCCAATAACGAGACAAAGCTCCGAGATGAGGGTAAAACAGGAACAACATTTATTGGAAGAACAGAGCACACTTTTATACAGAAATTGGAACATCCCTCCCCCAACAACCACCTTCCCATTGGTCAATTGCAAAGCACTTGCAGTCCTCACCAAGGTCCTCTCCAGCCCATGCAAATGAGGGCTTGAAAATGAGTCAATAGTGATTGGTCAGATAGCTTTGACCAATGCAAGGAGACAGAAGCCCCAGGGGGCAATCAATGCACACAACAGTCAGACACAGAACAATGGTTCCCTAGCGAGCCCTCAATACACATCACTCTGAGTGTCAATAGACCGCCCGTCTCCTCAGAACTTCATGTAATGCCCATATTAGGAGTTGGCTTCCTGTTCCTTACAGTTTACAGGAATACGTTTTAGCTTCCAGGAGAGGCAAGGCTCCATTAGCCACATGTTTAAAGAAACACAAAAGGACACAAAAATGCATAACTCCCAGTCTACTGAACAGAACCCCTACATTCAACCCATCCCCAGATAGCCTGGATCTGAGCGCTCAACATATCCAAACAGCGCTCAGATGCCACAAACAGTCAAATCGCTATGGAGCCAAAGTCTTTTAAAGTCTGGTCCATAGTCCAAAGGCAGCAGGCGGGCAACCAGGCTCCTCCAATGCAATGTGGCGAGACTGGTCTCGTCACATCTCTCCCCCTTTCCAAAAAGACTAACAGGGTGCCTGACCTTCTGCCGGTCAGTGCCCTTGTTAGTCCAGCAGCCCACCCACAAAACAGAAACAGCAGTACAGCCCACCCAAAAGAACTGGCTACTACACCTGGGTAGAAGAGAAATTTGTTTATGTCCAGGTGCCTCACCTTGGCTGTGTGGGAGACTGACAGACTGCCTTGGTGGGTTGCTGAGTGGGCAGAGACCAGCGGTACTCTGCCCTGGTGCCAGCGCTACCACAGAAGTAGCCTGGTTGGAGACGGGTTGTTGGAGGGGGAGACCGACTGTCTCCCCTTTGGCTAAACAGCCCTGTTGCTGGGGGTCAGGACCGACTGTCCCTACCCCCTGTGCTGTGAGTGCAGAGACCACGGTCCCATCTGCACTGTTGGGGGGCTTACTGTCTCCCCCTGGTATGTTAAGCTGCTGCTGTGAGATGGAGACTGGGCTCCCAATTCCCAATAGCTCAATCTGCCGCTGGGGGACAGGACCAACTGTGTCTGCCCCCTGTAACTCAATCTGCCGCTGAGGGATGGAGACTGCGCTCCCAATTCCCTGGATATCACTCTGCCAATGGGGAGAGGGGGTAACAAGCTCCTCTCCCAAATATACTTCCAGCCCCTGGGGAGGGAGACCGACTGTCTCTGCTCCCAATACAGTGTCCTGTTGCTGGGGAAAGGAGACTGGGCTCTCTATTCCCTGTAGGATACTCTGCCGCTGGGGAATGGAGACTGGGCTCCCAATTCCCTGCTGTATCTCCCGCTGGGGAATGGAGACTGGGCTCCCAATTCCCGGCACATCACACTGCCGCTGGGGAATGGAGACTGGGCTCCAATTCCCAAAAAATCACGCTGCCGCTGGGGAGGGAGGACACTGCTCTCCTCTCCCTGTACTTCACACTGCCTTCCCGGCATATAACTCTGCTGCTGGGGGGCAGGAACAACTACCTCTGCCCCCTGTAACTCAGCCTGCCGCTGGAGAATGGAGACTGGGCTCCCAATTCCCAATAAATCAGGCTGCCGCTGGGGAATGGAGACTGGGTTCTCCTCTTCCCTTAACTGTACCTGCCGCTGGAGTTCCTCCCAAAGTGCCAGCTGGCCCTCTCTCTCTGCCCTGTCTAGCAGAGTCCCGAACACTAAGTTCTTCACGAACCGCTTGGATCTCTCCAGTGGATTGGGTCCGAAGAAGTTCAGCCGTAACCACACCATACGGTCATATTCTTTCAGAGAATATCTGTACTCCACTGCTGGTTCCATCCTGTTGCTTTAAGGGTTGCTGTACTGAGACATGCGTTGTCCCCAACTTGTAAATCCACGGAATGGTGTCTCCTGTAGCTGTCCTTGTGGCTGTGGGAACGATCACGCCGCTTGCCACCAATTGTTACGGAACAGGGCACCCCTGAGCAGGTACCTCCGTTGACAGATGCTCCTAGTGCTTCCCGAGGGCTCCAAGGACTCCACCAGACACCGTAAGCACTTCAGACTCCACGAACCGCCGCAGCTTGGTTAGGGTCTTGGCATCTCCTACCCACCCTGGACCAACGACAAGGCCCCAGGTTCCTGTGGGTGAACCTCTCTTTCCCCAGAGAGTGAAGCAGGAACAAGCTCTTATACAAGCTCTTAAAAGAGCTTAGTGATTCTCTAAGGGAGTATGGAAGACCATAGCAATCCCTGGAGCAGATTCCCCCAATAACGAGACAAAGCTCCGAGATGAGGGTAAAACAGGAACAACATTTATTGGAAGAACAGAGCACACTTTTATACAGAAATTGGAACATCCCTCCCCCAACAACCACCTTCCCATTGGTCAATTGCAAAGCACTTGCAGTCCTCACCAAGGTCCTCTCCAGCCCATGCAAATGAGGGCTTGAAAATGAGTCAATAGTGATTGGTCAGATAGCTTTGACCAATGCAAGGAGACAGAAGCCCCAGGGGGCAATCAATGCACACAACAGTCAGACACAGAACAATGGTTCCCTAGCGAGCCCTCAATACACATCACTCTGAGTGTCAATAGACCGCCCGTCTCCTCAGAACTTCCTGTAATGCCCATATTAGGAGTTGGCTTCCTGTTCCTTACAGTTTACAGGAATACGTTTTAGCTTCCAGGAGAGGCAAGGCTCCATTAGCCACATGTTTAAAGAAACACAAAAGGACACAAAAATGCATAACTCCCAGTCTACTGAACAGAACCCCTACATTCAACCCATCCCCAGATAGCCTGGATCTGAGCGCTCAACATATCCAAACAGCGCTCAGATGCCACAAACAGTCAAATCGCTATGGAGCCAAAGTCTTTTAAAGTCTGGTCCATAGTCCAAAGGCAGCAGGCGGGCAACCAGGCTCCTCCAATGCAATGTGGCGAGACTGGTCTCGTCACATAAATTGTATATGAAATTATAAATTGTATATGAAGAATCATTGCCTGTGTGATCTGAGCCAGACCTGGATTTACAATAAGGCACCTGGGGGCCGATGGCCATTGTTACCAGGACAAATCAAATATTGACACTTGTCTAAAGGGAGATTCCCCAATGATTTTTAACAACATGGGTCAGCTAGTTTACTGTAAACATATTATATTATAGATTGTATCTGAAGAGTCAATGCCTGTGTGATCTGAATCCAACCTGGATTTACCATAAGGCACCTGGGGGCCAATGGCCATTGTTACCGGGACAGCTATTGAAACCTGTTTAAAGTGAGATTTCTCCTTTAACTTTTATCACATGGGTCAGCTATGCATGCATATTAGATTATAAATTGTATATGAAGAGTCAATGCATGTGTGATCTGAATCAAACCTGGATTTACTATCCACTTTAGGACCGGAGGATTTTCCTGCTTAAGGTCCAGGCCACTTTTTTCAACTTGGCACTGCGCAAATTTAACTGACAATTGCGCGGTCATGCAACGCCGTACCCAAATTACATTTACGTCCTTTTTTTCCCACAAACAGAGCTTCCTTTTGGTGGTATTTGATCACCTCTGCGCTTTTCATTTTTTGCGATATTAATAAAAAAATAGCGAAAATTTTGTGAAAAAATTGACATTTTCTACTTTGACAGTTAAAAAATATCCAAAATATTAAATTTTTGTCATATATTTAGGCCAAAATGTATTTAGCTACATGTCTTTGACAGAAAAATTCTCAATGAGCGTTAACCACTTTAAGACCGGAAGATTTTACCCCATTCCTGACCAGGCCATATTTTGCGATTCGGCACTGCATTACTTTAATGGACAATTGCGCGGTCGTGCGACGCTGTACCCAAATTAAATTTATGCCTGTTTTTTCCCCCACAAATAGAGCTTTCTTTTGGTGGTATTTGATCACCTGTGCGATTTTTTTTTTTTTTAATTTTTGAAAAAAAGAGCAACAATTTTGAAAAAAAAAACAATATTTTCACATTCTGATATATAACATCCCCCCCAAAAATTTATAAATCAACATTTTTTAACATTTTAGGCCAATTTGTTTTCTGCTACATATATTTGGTAAAAAAAAAATCACAATAAGCGTATTTTGATTGGTTTGCGCAAAAGTTATTGCGTTTACTAACTACGGGAGAGATTTGTCATTTTTATTGTTTATTTTTTTTTTACTAGTAATGGTGGCGATCTGCGATTTTTTTTTTTTTTTTAGCGGGACTGCGACATTGCGGCGGATAGATCGGACCCCTAACTGACATTTTTGACACTTTTGGGGGGACCAGTGACATTACTACAGTAATCAGTGCTATAAAATATGCACTGTTACTGTAATAATGACACTGGCAGGGAAGGGGTTAACATTGTTGGTGATCAAGGGGTTAAATGTGTGCCTCATGCTTACTGACGTGTGTGGGGGGAGGGGATTGTGTGACACAGACACAGATCGCAGGTTCAGCTATGCTGAATCCTGTGATCTGTCCCTGCCTGTCACATAGGAGATCCGCCCGCTTTGTTTACACAAGCGGGCGGATCTCCTCACTCTGTCCCAGACGATCGTGGAAGAGGGGTGGTGATCACTGCCTCTACTCCCCTGGCCCAACTCCCGCTGTGTCTGAATACAGCGGGAGCGAGCCTTCGGTGGCACGCACACGCTGCCGAGAGAGGGAGGCCACTTGCCGAGCTGCTCTGCTGCAGTAGCAGCAACGTGAGCGGTCGGCAAGTGGCTATAAGGCACCTGGGGGCCAATGGCCTTTGTTACCGGGACAGATATTGAAAGCTGTTTAAAGTGAGATTTCTTCTTTGACTTTTATCACATGGGTCAGCAATGCAGGCATATTATATTATAAATTGTATATGAAGACTCATTGCCTGTGTGATCTGTGCCAGACCTGGATTCACGATAAGGCACCTGGAGGCCCATGGCCGTTGTTACCGGGATAGATATTGATCCCTGTTAAAAGTGGAATTCCCCCTTTGGATTTAATTGCATGGGTCAGGTAATTAAGATTTTTCTAGAATTGCAGAAGGTTAAGAGTCTGTAGCTCCAAATTGCAGCCTTCAAAAAGGAAAAGGGGAGCTGCTCACCATATAAAAACCTCCAATCCTATTGTCATATTCTAAATATATCGGATCGAAGGCTTTTATATGATGAGAGGCTCACCTTTTTCTTTTGAGAGCTGTAGTGTGGAGTGCTAGTAAAGTTCAGCCACCACTAGAAGCCCGCTCCCTAAGTCAAGGTTTGTTGGAGAGCAGTACCAAAGAATTTTCCAAGTTCTACTTACCCACCAGCCTGCGACCAACCGAGGTGACCTGTCTAACAATATGCCTTAAAACAGGGGCTTAGTCTGCACACATTTGCAAATACATGTGTAAGCCACAGAGCCTTGTCAAGTCACCCCATTTTCTGTAGTCCCTAACTCTAAATTCTGAGTCTCCACAATGGAAGCACATGCATTTTAATGGATAGGCAGAGGGAAGATGAGCCTGGAAGGAGCCCACCCCTCCCTTAAGGCGCAGGAGCCCTCCCAGCATATAGCACTATGGCGATGCAGGGCCTTGAAAATGGGGTGCCTTGACGGGGCTCTGTCGCTTACACATGTATTTGCAAATGAGGCAGACTAAACCCCTGTTTTTAATGCATACTGTTAGACCGGTCAATTCATTTGGTCGCAGGCTAGTCAGTACGTTGAGCTTGGAAATTTTTTTGCTTTTGTTTGACATACGTTGCTCTTCCAGTGCTCCTTGCTGCAAAGGCCAGTTATAGGTGGTGGCAATGGCCACTTGTTTGTATTGTTGGAGAGCAGTGCCTGCAGCAGAAGATTGGATTTTGCTTTCCATCTAGAGCAGCCTTTCTCAACCATTTCAACACAGAGGAACCCTTGAAATAAATTTCTGGTCTCGGGGAACCACTGGTAAAAATTAAAAGTCTACAACTCGTGACACATTAGTGTGACGGTCAGTGGTAAGAATGCTCCTGACTCTTGTCATAATTGGGAATAATTACCCCCTTCCTTATAGCTAAAAGGAACAATGGTGTCATTGGGAAGAGGCAGAAATTGCCCATTTCTCAAGGAACCCCTAGCAACCTCAGGAGAAACCCTGGTTGAGAAACCCCGATCTAGAGCCTGTAGCTGTTAAGGGGTTATCCATCCAAGATGCCCACACAGCCTCAAATTCATGAGCATGACCTCTATTTGCAAACTGGCTATGTATAGCGGTAGGTTTGATTTCCCCAATTGTTTCCAGGAGAGAAGAGAAGGTTTATTTTTTTCCAATACATGGCAATAGCCTTCCACATACAGTGTTTTCCAACCTTTTTACCTTCAATGAACCCCTGGCAAAAAGTCTGAGAGCTCAGGGAATATTTTCATATCTACAGCTCACGTAACATCGGTGTGATCAGCGAGCTGTGGATATAGCAACAATTATTCTTAGAAATAATTTGAATATTTTTCTCAATTATTTTTTTATTTTTTTGTTTATTTTTACACTATTCATTTTAAAAACTATTTTTGATCACTTTTTTGCTGTCACAAGGAATGTAAACATCCCTTGTGACAGTAATAGGCAGTAACAGGTGCTCTTTATGCTCCACTGCACCTAAAGGCATTCAAAATGTCAAGTTTGGCTGTTTTGAATGCTGTCATTATTTTTTTAAATCTGGCGCCTATAAGGCTTCAGTACCCGGAAGTGATGTCATGACATTGCTTCCGGGTTTTTACATCGGAGAACCAATCAGAGCCGAATTCAGCTTTGTTCGGGTCTTCGGCCAGCTGACAGACGTCTAGACTGGTCACTCATATCTCCCGGTGGGACGGGGGGCTGCGGGCGGGGGGGGGGGGCGTAATAACAACAAAAATATCCAGAAAAATGCATTTCAAAAAAGTTATAAACTAATTTAAATTTTAATGAGTGAAAGTATTTGATCCCCTAACAATCAACAAGATTTCTGGCCGTTCTCATGATCGTTGAAACTCCACGAGGTGAGATCTTGCATGGAGCCCCAAACCGAGGGAGATGACGGTTATTTTGGGTTTTTTCCACTTGCGAATAATCGCACCAACTGTTGTTACCCTCTCACCAAGCTGCTTGGAGATAGACTTGAAGCCCAATCCAGCCTTGCGTAGGTCTACAATCTCTTTGGTCTTGGCCATGGTGGGGAGATTGAAAGGAGATCGATTGATTGCTTCTGTGGACAGTTGTCTTTTATACAGGTAACAAGCTCCCTTTAGGAGAGTGCTCCTAATTTCTGCCCGTTACCTGTATAGAAGACACCTGGGAGCCAGAAATCTTGCTAATTGTTAGGGGATCAAATACTTTCACTCATTAAAAATGCAAATCGATTTAAAACTTTTTTGCGGTTTTCTGGATTTTTTGTTATTCTGGCTCTCACTGGTAAAATAAACCTACCATTAAAATTATAGACTGATTATTTCTTTGTCAGTGGGCAAACATACAAAATCAGCAGGGGATCAAATACTTTTTTCCCTAAATGTAGGTCTTCCACCAGGCCCAGGTGGCACACCGTTTAGCAGAGACTGAGGTAGACCATTGTTACAAAAGGGATACAACCCACCACATCTTGCCAGAAAGTTGAAATCTTGGGACAAATCCAAAATATATGGAGGAGGTCTCCCTCTGTCTGACCCTAGTGGGAGGAATGACAGGACCTTTGAAGAGGGTGTGACGTGAAGTATGTTTACGTTGCACAGGTCTATGTCTGGCAGACACTAGCTGTTTATTTGGCATGTCCCAAAACTCAGTCCAGGTATATTGGACTGCCATTTTTGTTTTGAATTATGCATTGCAGGGATTGTGGCTGGTAGGTGTAGTGCTAGCCCTGCCGGGGGCCAATAGTAATAGCTGCTACTGCCCTAATATTACAGAGGCTGCCCACCACCACAAGAACCAGTCCCTATACTCTGGTTCTAATAACAGTCTTTGGCAGCCCTCAAATTTCGCAGTCGCCTGTTAGCATTTTGCTAGTGGAAAATGATTGAGGGTGAGTATGGGGCTGCCTTGGGAGCTGTTCTCCCAGCGATCACCCTGGGGAAGAGAGAGGAGAGGCAGAGGAAAGCAGGCCGGATAATCACAGAATGGGGATCGCCCCGTTGTAACAGCTTTCATTTGAATTGCCGGGCGCTCGCCGCCACATACGGCACCGCCTCCTGGCCTGGCTCCTTTGATAGACAGAACACTGGTCCAATGCCGCGACATGTGATGTCTATCATAGGAGCCGATCCAAGAGGCAGGACTGTGTGTGATGGCGAGCGCCCAGTAATTCAAATGAAAGCTGTACAGCGGGGCGATCCATGTTCTGTGCCGGCTTTCCTCTTCCTCTCCTCTCTCTTCCCCTGCACTGGTCAGGCTGCATTGATGAGCACAGGTGAGGTTGCATTGAGGGGCACACGTTAGGCGGCATTAATGGGCACAGGTGAGGCAGCATTGATGGGCACTGATCAGGCTGCATTGATGGGCACAGGTGAGGCTGCATTGATGGACACTGGTGAGGCTGCATTGATGGGCACGGGTGAGACTGCATTGATGGGCACGGGTGAGGCTGGATTGATGGGCAAAGGGGAGGCTGCATTGATAGGCACTGGTGAGGCTGCATTCATGGGCACTGGGGAGACTGCATTGATGGGCACTGGGGAGACTGCATTGATGGGCACTAGGCAGGTTGCATTGATGGGCACTGGTGAGGCTGCATTCATGGGCACTGATGAGGTTTCACTGATGAGGTGGCACTGATAAGCTTCGCTGATGATCATGTACTGATAGGCTGCATTGATTGGCACTGATGAGGCTGCACTGATAAAGTTTTTATAAATATTTATTTTTGTAACTTCTGCATTCATGCAAAAACATTTAAATTTGCTTTTTTATGAGATCATTTATGAGGGCGTGTTTAGGGGCGGAATTAGGGTAGGGGTTGGGTGTGGGGTAAGTGGTGGCAAGTAACCCTTAAGGCCTGGCTAGTAGCTCAGGATTTGAAATTTTGAGCCCTGGTCTAGGGCAGTGGTTCTCAAATCCGTTCCTCGGGACCCACCAACAGGCCAGGTTTGCAAGATAACTAAATTACATCACAGGTGATCTCATTTGCTTCTCAGTGATTGCAGTATTCTAGTCTGCATCCCCCAAGGTAATACTTAAAATCTGGCCTGTTAGTGGGTCCCGAGGACCGGATTTGAGAACCACTGGTCTAGGGGATGATAAATACGATTTATTGCTTGAAGAAATCTTAACAGGAGAGGGATTAGGGAATGGGATACTCCAAAATGATTAGGGCATAGCAATTAGAGGACAGTCTTCTCCTTAATTAAATGCGAATGTTGGACAGTCTAAGCCACCACAGCTGAAGACCATGAGGTAACTTTCAGAACAGACTAATGCCCCGTACACACGCAACGATGATCGGCCGACCGATCGGCCGTCTTTTGTCCAGTGTTGTTGTGTTGGTTGAAATGTGCTCTAGACTGCACACGGATTTTCTCGGCCAACAAAAACCAACTGCAGAAGTGATGTCATGTGCTGGTTTACTTTCCGTGTGTTTTTTCTTCTCTGAGCATGCCCAGTCTTGCTCATCAGATTTTTGTCTGCCGAAATCTGTACTGACTGACGGAAAATCGGCCGTTCTGTTGACGGCCAACAAAAATTTTATAGCATGCACACCAGATTTTGTTCGGCCAAAAAGTCGGAGTCGGTTGTTGGAAGCATCATACTAACAAGCTGAAAATCGGCCGATCGGACGTTGGCCGAAAATTCACGGCCAACAATCGTTGCGTGTGTACGAGGCATTAGTCCTCACAGCTGAAGAACACGAGGTAACTTTCAGAACAGACCTCACAGCTGGGGACCAGGAGGCAAGTTTCTTTTGGATCTGGTTACCTTGCTAATGCTAATGCGCAGCTACTGGTAGTCAATGCAATATCCAGACACTGCATGGTCACAGGGATGCATTTAGGGTCTCTACTCACAAGTCACAAGCTGCCACCTTCCAGCTTCTTCCGGTCATATCCCAGTGAGTTAGTCCTTCTCCATACCAGATCCCTTGAAATGAGATCCTGCAATCAGCACTGGCACCAACAAGACCTCTAGAAAATCTGCACAGCCCACAGGCTGCATGAGCGTAGCAGCTTTGGAACCCTACAGGTGAGAGAAAACCCAGCTCTCCAATGCTTCAGACTATCAAGTTTCCAACCTCTTTCTGGAGACTCCTCTCTAGGGATTGGCTGGAGCATGATAAATATAAGGGCTGGTTATTTGCATCTCTCTCCCTAAGCTTTGGAAACTTCTTTCAGAGGCAGGGAGAAGCGATCAAACTCGCAGCCTGTGAAACCTTGAACAGACCAGACCAAACTGCTCCCTTGATTACAAAAGGAGGAAAAACTGAAAATTCCTATCATACTTACCGTAATTTTCCTTTCCTGATAGTCTCCATGGCAGCCTACGTGTGGGGTTAACCCCGCCTCCACTCCAAGGGTATAGGACCCCCCTCCCATAAATTTCAGCTCTCAGGTACAGCAGGTGTTCCATATCTTAGCCGAATCCAAGACGAGAGGGTGGGTACTCCGGCTGCCATGGAGATTATCAGGAAAGGAAAATTACGGTAAGTATGATAGGAATTTTCCGTTTTCCTGTTTGTCTCCATGGCAGCCTATGTGTGGGAAATAACTAGCTCACTCCACACGGGTGGGAATGCTTTAGCAAAGAAAATTTTAATTCATGCTATTTGCAGACAAAAACAGTCAAACCAAAATTAACTGAGGACAGAGAAGCAAGCTCTACACAATAGTGGGTCATAAAAGTATTGACTGATGACCACGAAGCCGCTCTGCAAATCACATCTGAAGCCACGTGCCGCGAAGCCGCCCAGGAAGTAGAGATACTCCTTGTAGAGTGCGCCGTCACAGCCTCCGGAGGAGCCAAACCCTCAGCTCTATAGGCCTGTTGGATAGCTGCCACTATCCATGAAGCGATAGTCCTAGATGAAGCAGGTTTACCTCTGTTCTTTCCCCAGAACAGGACAAAGAGGTTGTCAGACTGCCTGAATGGTGCAGTTGCTTGAAGATAGGCTTTTAAGGATTCTCCTACATCCAACGGATGAGGATTGGACTCATTAGATGACCGGAAAGTAGGCAGGACGATCTCCTGATTCTGGTGAAACACCGAGGTGACTTTCGGATTTGAATTCAGCCTGGGTATTAGTACTACCCGATCCGGGAAAAAAGTCAAGAATGGTTCTTTACATCCGAGAGAACTTAATTCAGAGACCCTTTTAGCCGAAGTAATGGCTACCAGGAAGACAGTTCGGATGGTCTGGTCCTTGATAGAAGAAGAGGAATCTATGCCCGTTTTGGAGAGGGCATTTAGGACAAGAGGTAGATCCCATTTTGGGAACCTAGGTCTTCTCTGAGGATTGAGCCTGACTGCTCCTTTGAAGAATTGTTGAATCAGTGGGTGTTGGGCCCACATGACCCCCGGAGAAGGCCGACAAGGCCGAAACTTGAACTCTAAGAGTTGCCACTGAAAGGGGCATATCCAGACCAGCCTGAAGAAAACTTAGTATTTCTTGAATCCCAGGGACTGAGGAAGACATACCTTCAGGATATGCAGACTCCATGAATCTTGCCCAGATTCTATAGTATACTTTATTAGTACTTGGTCGTCTAGCATTCATCAAGGTGGAAATGGCTGTAGATGGGCAGCCGAGCGATTCCAACCTTTCCCTCTCAAGAACCAGACCGTCAACCGGAGAATTGCAGGACAGGGATGCACTGATGTTCCCTGAAGAAGCAAGTCTGGTCTGAGGGGAAGAGGGACCGGTCCCGGTAACTCAGTTGTAGGAGTAGCGGAAACCATGGCCTGTTCGGCCAGAAAGGCGCCACCATCACTATCTCCACATCTTCCGCTTGAAGTCTTTGCAGGAATTTGAGAATGATGGGTACTGGAGGAAAGGCATAAGCCCTGCTGAACTCCC
The DNA here is from genome assembly GCF_965119305.1 of Pelophylax lessonae. NCBI lineage: Eukaryota > Metazoa > Chordata > Amphibia > Anura > Ranidae > Pelophylax > Pelophylax lessonae. The sequence goes on along the minus strand of NC_138769.1, from coordinate 722,912,211 downwards.
ACCTGTCGGTTAGTGCATCTGTCCCGTAAGCTTGAGGACACTTGCCTCTCGTGACATACTTCTCCAACTTGTGGTTGCAAGGGGAGGCGAACAGATCGACTTCGGGAGATACTCCCAACGACAGAATCCATTTGAACGACTCCACATGGAGAGACCATTCGTTGTGGTTCAACTGGACCCTGGACAGAAAATCTGCTTGAACATTCTGTGAACCTGGAATGTAAACTGCCGAGATGTTTACTAGGTGAGTCTGGGCCCAGGACATGATCGGGTCTAATTCTCGTAGCAGAGAGAGACTCCGTGTCCCACCTTGTCTCTTCACATAAGACACTGCCGTGGTGTTGTCCATCCGAATCATTACAGATTTCCCCTCTAGCAGGTGTTGGAAAGATCGAAGACCCTGGTAGGCTGCTCGGAGTTCCAGTATATTGGAGACTGGAGTGTGTCTCTGAAAAGACTATCTCCCCTGTGTCATCTCTGTCAGACAATGAGCCCCCCAACCTGAGTTGCTGGTGTCTGTTGTGATTATAGTCCATGAGACTGGAACCAGAGAATGACAGTTGAGCAGATTCCTGCGTTGCAGACACCAAAGAAGACTGTATCTCATGCTGGAGGAGATATGAATGTACTGATCTTTCTCTTCTGTGTTCCATTGTTGTAGGAACCCTTTTTGGAAGGGCCTCATATGCCAGAGAGCCCATTTGACCATTGGAGCCGTGGACACCATGGTGCTAATGATTTTGAGGCACTGAGAGGCTCTCAGCCGAGGAGAGGAAAGAGCCGGAAGGATTCTCTCCCTCACTACCAGTATCTTCTCTAATGGGAGAGAGATTGAATTCTCGACGGTGTCGAATTGCGCCCCAAGATAGACTAGGCGCTGAGTGGGCTCCAGCTGACTCTTTTGTAGGTTTAGCAGCCAGCCAAACTCTTGCTGAGAGGGAACAGGAGAGACAGAGACTGCGCTGCCTGGAAACTTCTCATTCACTGGAAATATACACACAAAACAAACATCCAGTACAAGGGGAAGCAACTATAAGAATCTCCTACTATCCTGGAACTGACATGTGACTGCAATTTTTGCAGCACTAGTAGAACATCGCGGGGAGTCCATCACCCCAAAAGGATAGGAGACACATGTTGATATATACAGAGGGAAGAAAGTGTGAATGATTTCATCCATCCATGGTGTTAAAGAAGCATCCTCATGATCAGGATATTTAGAGGCTTGATTGTCTCTTACATCTGGTAAGAGGCTTGTATTTATTTATCACCTGGGTGACCTTGCACGTGTGCAGGTGGAAATAGAGCACCGGTTTCCATATTAGAATATCATTATCAGGCACTTACCTTCTTTCCGCCAGGTAAGGAGGCATTTCACCCGGTGGAGGGAACACTACATCATCACCTTGATTTTTAATTGGACTTTCTTCACCATTTTTTCACATTTTGGATCACATTATTCAATGGACTTTTATTTTAATGCTTATTTGGAAAGTCACATCGAGTGTTATTTGACCAATTTGTTTGTTTATTTTACACCTACCCAACTATCACTGTGATTTTGATTTGGTTTTTTTCCATTTTTGTTATATATTGTTGAATATATTATTTTTCACATTCAAGAAAAGCGCACCATCACTTTTAAACAAACTCTTTGAGGGTCGATATGACCTGATCTCTGTGTGCCAATAACTGATCCTTTTCTTGAGACAGAAGCAGAAGATCGTCTAAGTAATGATGTAGACGTATACCTTTCAATCTTATGAAGGCTACCACTGCTAGAAGAACTTTGGTGAATACTCTGGGTGAGGTAGACAGGCCGAAGGGTAGGCAAATGAATTGCAGATGCTGATTCTGAACACAGAAGCGAAGATATTTGTGGAAGTCGGTTGCCACAGGTACATGAAAGTACGCATCTTTCAAATCTATTGAGGCGAGCCAATCTCCCGGCAGTACTGCCCTTTAAATAGTTGAGAGTGTTTCCATCTTGAATTTTTCGTTCTTTATGAACTTGTTCAGGTATGTGAGATCTATAACAAGCCTCCAGGCCCCGTTCTTCTTCTGGGCTAAGAAGAGGGGTGAGTAAACCCCTTGAAATTTTTCTTGTTCTGGAACCGGAGCTACCGCTCCTTGAGCCACCAAAGCGTCTACATAGGCGAGCAAGACTTCTCTTCTCTCTTCTAGACAGGGTAAATGAGTTGAGATGAATCTTGGAACTGGATCTGCCAGAAATGACCATCTGTGGCCTGTAGAGACCGTCCTGACGGTCCAAAAGTCCGTGATTGAGGCCGCCCAGACATGCTGAAAATGGAGAAGACGTGCCCCCACCTGACATGCCTGGACGGGCCCAATCTCAAAAAGATTTAGTGGAATCTTGTCCAGCAGGCGCTGGATTTTTTGATGACCTCCGAGTAGAGGATTGACCACCTCTCCAGTTTCTTCGGAAATCTCTATTAGGCTTGTAAGAGCGTGCATCTCTTGATCTCTCCGTGTATTGCCTCCTAGGTTGAGGCTTCTTCTGACCAAATAGTCGTCTGTCTTGCGGGAGGAAACCTGACTTTTCGCCAGTAGCCTTGGCAATGGCGCTGTCTAGTTTGTTTCCAAAAAGGGAAGTACCCTCAAAAGGGATCTTACACCATGCCTGTTTAGAAGCTGGATCTGCAATCCACGGGCAAAGCCACAAGGCTCTCTTTGCTGTTACTGAGGATAGCATTGATCTGGACAGAAGACGCAGAACATCGATAGATGCTTCTCCTAAAAACACTGAAGCCAGCTTGAGTTCGTGAATAGGGGAACTTTCTACGGCTTCTTCCGAGAGACTTCCAAGTTTGGATTCTATATCGGAAACCCAGACTTCCATGGCTTTAGACATTGTTGCTAATGCCATCACAGGTTTGCAGGCCGCGCCGGCCGTCACAAAGATCCTCTTTAGGTCCAGATCTATCTTCCTATCCAAAGGGTCTTTGAAAGAGACCGCGTCATCTAGTGGCAAAGTGACATGCTTTGCTAATCTTGTAACTGCCGCATCCACAAGAGGAGCAGATTCCAGACGGGCGACATCTTCAGGTTTAAAGGGATATAATTTCCCAAGTTTGGAGGATAAGGAAGACTTACTATCCCCTTTACTCCATTCTTCAGTAATCACCTCTTGTAATTCAGAGAGGGAAGGGAAGTTGATACGCTCCTTACCAAGGTGCTTGAAGAACTTCCGCTGCTTTTTCTGAGGAGACACAGGATCCTCCCATCTGAGAGCTTCTTTAATGGCTCTGATCAGGGGTGAAACTAGGGCGAACTCAAAACCGCCTGCAGCCCCTTCTTCTTCCGAATCACTGTCAGATGATTTTGCAGAAGTAATGCTCGGTTGAGAGGGGCCTTGATCTTCCTGCACTTCCGCTGGAGAACTAGATGTGGTGGGACCAGGTGGTGGGACTGTACCCCATTCTTTCAGGGACTGTTGTACTATTCTCTTCACTAGAGATTCCAATCCTTGATCCTTTTGCCCCCTCTCACCGGCTGCATGAGCAAAACATGGCTCACATAGGGACTTGTCCTCCGGGACATGCGCCCCACAACCCCAACAGGCTCTCTGGTATGTGCGGTGACTCTGGTATTGTGTATGGTGTCTGGGGGAGGAATTAGAGCGTCTCCCTTGCTGCCTACTCCCTGATGGAGATTCACGGCGTTTAGATCTGGAGGATGAACTCCCACGAGGTCTGACAGGGTCTCTTTCTTGTGGTAAATCAGGCCTGGAAGAGCTGATGGAAAAAGAGAAAATCGGGGAGACACTGGATTTAGCCATGACCTAGGGACCAGCAAGCCCTCCCTGCCCCCCCCCCTCTGAAAAATGCCAGCACCCACCTGTTGTGAGAGGGCTGGCCACAGGAGGGCGGTGACGCAGGATCCATACTTCAGGCCAAACAACCAGACTGATAAAGAAAGGTAATACACATCAGACACCATGTCAGTGATACATTGTGAGGTGACAACCCTCCGCCCCCCCCCCCCCTCTGCAGTCAAGTCTCCATTGCACATACCTGTAGCAAGGAATCCAGAGACACTGGGAAGCTGCCGCAACGCCCACAGTACATTCCCAAAGTACAGGGGAATCGTCAGCTGTTTAAATCTCCCGCCGGAATGACATCAGCGGTGATGCGGCCGCAATCGCTAATGCACATGTGCGAACCAAGCCTCGACTTCGCTCGCGGCGCACTGCGCATGTGCGGGACCACGAAGCGTCTACCGATTGGACGCTAGAAGCAGAGGAGGAAGAGGAAGGGTTTGTTGGAACGCAGGAAGGGTTTGCTGGAACGCAGGAAGCGTTCCAGCGCCATTGGGCCAGACAAACATATTGTACAGTGATAGGAAAAGAGACAGACAAAGTGCACATAAATAACAAATACCGCTGATGAAGGGAAGCAATGCGAATCTTCAGACCCATGTCAGAGAATGCCGATCAAGCTTCAGTCAACCGCAGAGAGCAGGGGATTTTAAATGTCACTCACCCGCCCGTGGCTGGGCTCTGGACATGCAGACACCATCCAAAGTATCCTAAGGTAAGCTGGACGTAGTAAGACATCAGAAGTGTAGGTCCTTGGAGGAGGACAAAAAATGAACACCTGCTGTACCTGAGAGCTGAAATTTATGGGAGGGGGGTCCTATACCCTTAGAGTGGAGGCGGGGTTAACCCCACACGTAGGCTGCCATGGAGACAAACAGGAAAATGAAATTCACCTATTATCCTATGCTAGGAGGGTGCTACATAGGGCATTTCGGAATATGGTAGAAGCTGGTTTCGGGAGAGGGCTGGAGCAGATTAATTGCTTAGGTGGAGCACTGTTTAGTCATAGTTGCTTTTAGGGGAATTGGCAACTGGAGGCCTAGGAGAGCTGTAAGTATCTAACTAGGCGGAATGGAGGGAGA
>NC_138769.1:722809791-722902291 GCF_965119305.1 Pelophylax lessonae | reverse complement strand
GTGGTAGGAGAGAAACCCCTGGATTCGCACCAGGCAAAATACGCCTTCCAAGTACGGTAGTAAACCTTCCCCGAGGAAGACTTCCTCGCATTGATCAAGGTGTGAATGACCTCAGGGGAAAGACCCCTGTTCTTCAGGACCTCGGTTTCAACAGCCAGGCCGTCAAAGCCAGCGACTGTAAAGCAGGATGGAAGATCGGTCCTTGCGACAGAAGATCTTCTCGAAGAGGCAGACGCCACGGGACGTCGATTGCCAGATTTACGAGGTCTGCGTACCAGGACCGGCGAGGCCAGTCCGGTGCCACAAGAATCACCGCAGTTGGTTCCGAGTGCAACCTGCGAAGGAACCTGGACAGCAATTGAATCGGTGGAAACGCATACATCAGTCGGTACTGATGCCACGGGGCAACCAACGCGTCTGACGCGTCTGCCCGAGGATCGCGCGTCCTTGCCACGAACCGTGGAACTTTGTTGTTCAGACGAGACGCGAACAGGTCTACCTCCGGGAGGCCCCACTTCGCGCACAACATCTGGAAGACATCCGGAATGTGAACTGCTGATATCGCCGGGACATGCGTCTCGGCCCAAGACAGAATCGCGGCCACTTCTCGAGCCGCCTGGGCACCCCTGGTGCCCCCTTGGTGATTGATGCAAGCCACCGCCGTGGCATTGTCCGTCTGCACCCTGACCGGACAGCCGTGAAGACTGTCCGTCCAACGGCGAAGACAGAGGAGTATCGCTCGCAGTTCCAGAATGTTGATCGGGAGGGAAGACACCTCCGTCGACCAAACACCCTGGGCGGACAGAACGCCCAGAACACCACCCCAGCCCGACAGGCTGGCGTCCGTGGTGATCACCGTCCATGAAAAGGGACGAAAAGACTTGCCCCCCGACACTGAGGGGGACAGAAGCCACCACAGAAGATCCCTTCTGGTCTGAGAACTCAAGGATACCTGAAGATCCAGAGAGTGCGGTCGCCCGTCCCACTTGGACAATATCTCCGCTTGGAGACCCCGAGTGTGAAACTGGGCGAAGGGAATCGCCTCGAAAGCCGAGACCATCAATCCCAGACACCGCATGCACGTCCGAATGGACGAGAACTGATTGTCCCTGAGGGACCTGACTCCCTCCTGAAGAGTCCTGAGTTTGTCGTCCGGTAGGAAGACCTTCGCCTGGACAGAGTCCAGAATCATTCCCAGGTATGGGAGGCGGACCGACGGGCACAATGTTGATTTTGGGAAATTGATCGTCCAACCAAACTCTTGCAGAGTCTGCAACGAGACGGACAGATCCTTCACCAGACCTTGGTTGGCCGCAGACCGAACCAGAATATCGTCCAGATATCCCAGGACCGATATGCCCTGGGCTCTTAACAAGGCCAGAACCGGAGCCAGCACTTTGGTGAACACCCTCGGAGCCGAGGCGAGACCGAAAGGCAAAGCCACAAATTGGTAATGATCCTCCGCTATGGCGAATCGAAGGTACCTCCGGTGACCCTCGAAGACGGGGATGTGAAGATACGCATCCTTCAAGTCGATGGAAGCCATGAATTCCCCCGGAACCAGGGCAGCCACCACCGATCGCAGGGATTCCATGCGGAACTTGCGCACCCGCACAAAGCGGTTTAGCGCCTTCAAGTCCAGAATCGGACGTACCTTGCCCTCTTTTCTGGGCACGGTGAACAGATTGGAATAGAACCCCCGAAATCTGTCCCGATGAGGCACCGGGACTACCACTCCCTGAGCCGTCAGGTCCTGCACCGCTAGGCGCAGGTCCCGCAAACGCTCCGGGGACAACAAAAGATTTGAGGGAAAAAATCTGCTCTTCGGCCGAGAGAGAAACTCGATCTTGTAGCCAGAGCGAACGATTTCCTGAACCCACCTGTCCCGAACCCAGGACAGCCATGGCCGAGAGAAACCGAGCAAGCGTCCCCCCACCCCAGACTCGGGTGAGGGCGCCCCTTCAGGCCGCACTGTTGTGGGCCGCAGAACCGGATTGGCCGGACTTTTGCTTACCTGCCCACGGCTTCTTGTGGGAGCCTTGACCCTTTGACGGCTTGCCCCTATAGTGTGACCGAAAGGCACGAAAGGACCCCTGATGGGGTCGAAAGGAAGCATGCTTCTTACCAGGAGCCGCCTTGGGCTTGTGGGATTGAGGCAAGAGCGTGCTCTTGCCACCCGTGACTCCCTTAATCAGTGCATCTAGGGATTCGCCAAAAAGGCGAGAACCATCATAAGGCAGATTGGCCAAAGTCTTACGGGAACATTGATCCACAGACCAACACTTCAACCAAACCAGGCGGCGATTTAACACCGCCACACTGTGTACACGTGCAGCCAACGGAACCATATCCAGGTCCGCAGCGCACAAATACATGACACCCTGGTGGATTTGATCCACCATATCCAAGGTCGCCTGGGGGGCAGAATCAGCCACCAGGACCCGCCTAAGCACCTGCGTCCAGCTCGCGACCGTCTGGGCCGCCATAAGAGAAGCAAATAAGGCTTCTAACATAGAACCCATAATAGAATAGGTGTGACGGGCAAGAGATTCCATTCTCTTGTCCGTGGCATCCCGGAACACCGGGGTGTCTTCAGCCGGAATCGCAGTGGATTTGTGCAAAACCGCTATCGCATGATCCACCGGCGGTGGAATACACCAGCGCTCATCAGTAGCAGGCGTAAAGGGATAGCGTAGCTTAAACCTACTAGGTACAGCAAATGGTTTGCGTATATTACGCCACTGTTCTTTCACAGCGTTTTGGAAATCATCAGTGCAGGGGTACACCTGCGACGCTTTGCGCCTTTTCTGCGTTCCATAAGCCGCTAAGGCAGCTGGAGGACATGATTCCTCCTCTAACCGCAGTGTTTGCTTGATAGAAGCAACCAATTCATCCATGAGTGCAAGCTCTTCAGACGAGCCAGGGGGAGAATTATCAACCCCCTCCACCTCAGCCTCCATCTCTGACCCGATAAGGTCCAGGGAGGAACGGGACCCCGATAAGGAGACCCCAGCCACAGCAGCCCCAGCACCATCACCCTCTGAATCAGAGGAATTGACACCCTGGGCCTTTTTGTGGATTGAGCAGCCACCAGCTTTTGCACCTGAGTCGCAAGGCTAGCCACCATCGCAGCCAAATCCCCCCCGGGGGGGGAAAGTGCAGACCCCTGGCTTCCCACTAAGGCTGTAGGAAATTTGTTTTCCTGAGAATCCATGCCCCTGTAGCAGAAAAATAAATGGGTGACCGCCCCTTTAAGAGAGCGCTGCGATCGTAGCCCACTTCACACAAAAACCCCCCACACAAGGGACCCCCACAGGGACAATGAACCAAGGCAGGACACAGGGAATAGAGGGAAATGAACCTGGAGATCGCTGCTGCTGCTGCCTGCGGTGCTTCTGAAGGAAAGGAAAGTGCTGGTATACAGGGCGCTCTATTAAAGCCTATGGAGGCTACAAGAAAATGGCCGCCATGCATGTAAAACATGCGGCCGGAGCGATCGCAGCCAAAATGGCGCCGTTTGGCGCCGAAACCGCCGCTCCCACACCCCATGAGGGTGAAGTATAAAAACACACCAATTGCCCAGCAAAAGGAATAAACATGTTAAACCGCCGCAGCGGCGCTGTAATGTGCCCCAAGCATGAGAAACTCAAGCCCCACAGCACACAGCCGTTCACATACAAACTGACACAGAGTGCAGCACAACCCCCCCTCCTGCAGCCCACAGCATGCAATACGAGGGATAGGGAGACAGTAACATTGTGAACACAGGGTAAGGTAACACAGTCCCAGACTGACACCCCCCAGACAGACAGGTCCCCACATACATACACTTACCTCTTACATGGCGTGGGGAACCCGCACAGGCGAACAAACCGCTGAACATGAGGCAGGGAGAGTCGCATCTAGGACGCATCAGAAGGTGGGTTGAGAAACCGCACAGCGTCCGGTGAGGTAGCCACCTCACCTGGCATCCCTGCACGGAACAGGGATGGGTCGTTCAGATAACTCAGGAGCGATACCTGACTGAACGCTCGATGGCGGGCTGAGAAACCACTGACCCCCAGCCTGCGACCAGGGGGGTCAGCCCGAGACGCAGCCCGCATGATCCTCTTCTTCCGAAGAACTAACTAACGCTGATAAAAATAACAGCTAACAAGAAAGAGAGAAAAAACTCAAATAAAATCCAAAGAAAGGAAAGAGAGCTGAGACAAGGTGTCCCAGCACAGAAACATCCAGCCACTCCTGACAGCTAGACAAATGAAACTGAGTTGGATACAGGAAGTGGAGGGTTATGTACTGAGGGGACCACCCCCTGGGGGTGGGATATGTTAAAAGTCTTTGTACTAACATATTCTATTGCCTAGCTACTCCTACGGATGAGAGGACATAACCCATTGGTGATGAATATGAAGGGGCGGCGACTGTCGGAGGACATAAGAGAAAATATATATGTTTTGCTGCAAAGGATGGAGAATTTATTAACACAGTTTTATTCAATATCTTTGTAATTTTATATAATAATAATAATTCATTAATATAATAATGATTGATTGTTATTATTTTCACTTTTTTTCCTTTATATTTACAATGTTATTTTATATAATTTTATTTTACCTTTATATAATTGTATAATAATTATGACTTTTGTTTTTTACCTTCTTCTCTATTTTTTATTCGTGCAATTTTATATAATAATTTTTATTGTTTTTTTTTATGTATGTCAGTCATTTTATATGATTATTTACAATTTTATTTAATATTTTATTTATGTTATTTTATTCATTAATTATTTAATAAATACATTTTTTCAATATATTATTTTATTTATATATTTATTATTATTACTATTATTATTTTGAATGTTTTTTGTAATGGGATGCTTCAAAATCAAATGCAGAAAATGTACAAAAATCAAAAAAGAAAATGGTATGTGGAAGGAAAAAAAAAAAAAATATATAAAATTAGACAACAATAATAATAAATATAATTAGGGTAAGGGGTGATAGGCCAGGAACTGAAAAATGAAAAAAAAAAAAGATGAAATAAAAACAAAATAAAAAGAAAGAGGCAGAACGAGAAAATGTACAGCCCTTCAAATTGAGGCACAGCATAAAAATGTAAGCACTGTACATGTGATGACCCTACTGCCAAGTACGGCCAGATCCTTCGTTCTAAGTGAATCCCAGTTTAGCTTACATGAATGCAAATAGTGGATCTGATCACTTTAGACTCCCCCCTGTCAATGCCTTCATCTCTTTTTCTCTGTAGGACAGCACCATCTTTGTTCATCCAACAACCAGCTAGACAGGAAGTCAGGACGAATCTCCCTAATGGGGATACAGACAGTGATATTATCCTGTAGACTTTTGCTCTGATCATTGCTCAGGACAGGCTTCCTGATAAAGGTGGACCAGGCCTGCACTTGGAGAGTAATTGGAAGACAGGGACAGAGAGTTGTCACCCTATACCAGGAAGTATCTAAAAAAGGACTATCGTGGCAGGATCACCATTTATTATATAAAAATGTGTATGTGATGTTAGTGATTGGGTTTACATCTACTTTAAAGAAAATGATTGTTCAGGTGGACCTCCTGGTGACCCCCTCCAATGGGAAGAAACAGAAATCAGAGGCTGGAGAACGTAGCATAAAAGATGTTGGATCAGAGATGATCAGGTGCCCAACCTTTAAACAGTCCATAAAATGATGACAGGTATTGCAGGAAGGAGTGAGTCAGGGGGGACTTTGTGCAGCCATGTGGCCTGTTGTGGAGCTTACAACTCGGGGTTGCATCATATCACACACACATTCTGTGGTGTTGTAAGATCAGCTGCAAGACGCATGTATACAATACAGAATAATCTCCAACCACGCATAAATTTGTGAACTACAAGTCACAGCATGACTTAGCAGCAGCTGGATAACAGTAGTAAGGCTACACAAGGGAAATTAAAGGTCTTTTATTAATTTTTAATATTGTTGTACACTGGTTGTGCTTTAAAACCCAACTCCAACTAATTCCAACTCAAACTAACTCCAGCTGATTCCAACTCCAACTAATTCCAACTCCAACTAACTCTAACTCCAACTCCAACTAATTCCAACTAACTCCAATGTCAACTAACTCCAACGTCAACTAACTCCAACGTCAACTAATTCCAACTAACTCCAACTTCAACGTCAACTAACTCCAACGTCAACTAACTCCAACTTCAACTAACTCCAACGTCAACTAACTCCAACGTCAACTAACTCCAACGTCAACTAACTCCAACTAACTCCAACTTCAACTCCAATGTCAACTAACTCCAACGTCAACTAACTCCAACTTCAGCTAACTCCAACTTCAACTAACTCCATCTCCAACTAATTCCATCTTCAACTTACTCCAACTTCAACTACAGGCCTGTTGTAGGGAATCCAGCAATAGGGTCAGTGATGATGTTCGCTTGTTGTTGCTGAGGTAAAATACTGCCAACCTCCATGTCAGGGTCCCAGGTGTCGCCTGCGGTGGGGTCGTCGCTGGCGGGACCTTGCGGGGCTCCTAGTAGATGGGGTATTAGTCCCTGAGTGAGGACCCTCTTCACTGTGTGGAGTGGGAGATATATTAGCCCCCAAAATAGGTGTAGGTGTTCGAGTTACCTCAGGACCCTGTCTGCGCGCGCCTGTTAAGCGGTACTGCGCCCGAGAATGTCGGCAGCTTATGGGGTTGAATTTGCTCCCCTTTCTTTCTTTGCGGCATTCCAGGGGTTATTAAGAGACTCACTGTCTGTTTGGTGCCAGTGTGTGAGCGGTCTGGAGCCCTCTGTGCGGCGGGTATCCCAGCGGTCCAGCGGAGCTCTGTGACTAAGCGTCCATCACAGAGCTCTGATCCACGCCCCCCATCAGCAAACAACACTTTAAATAAACTGTTGTAACTAGAGAGTGACCACACTAGATAACTTAATGTAGAATAAACAATATAACAATACTAAAGTAGCTATCAGAGTGCACTCTGTATACCAACGGGGGCCCCCTTTACGATGAATTGCATGAGGCTCCTGGATAGTGAGGCCTCACTTGTCCTCACCGGCAAGGAATTCCCACAATCCAAAGAAAGTTTTTGTAATCCAATAAAGGTAAGGATAATGAACTATATTCCCCAAGGTAATCAATAATTGTAATCCACAAAGTAGTAAACGCGACAAATCTTGATGCGTCACAACAGGTTAGCAGCCTAAGACTGAATAGAGGGCTTAAGGCCTAGTTCACCCACCTCGCACTATATATATATATATATATATATATACACACAGTGCATTGCGAAAGTATTCAGCCCCTTCAACTTTATGACCTTTTGCCACATTTCAGGCTTAAAACAAAGATATAAAACTGTAATTTTTTGTGAAGAATCAACAAGTGGGACACAATCATGAAGTGGAACGAAATTTATTGGATATTTCAAACTTTTTTAACAAATAAAAAACTGAAAAATTGGGCGTGCAAAATTATTCAGCCCCCTTAAGTTAATACTTTGTAGCTCCACCTTTTGCTACGATTACAGCTGTAAGTCGCTTGGAGTATGTCTCTATCAGTTTTGCACATCGAGAGACTAAAATTTTTGCCCATTCCTCCTTGCAAAACAGCTCGAGCTCAGTGAGGTTGGATGGAGAGCGTTTGTGAACAGCAGTTTTGAGTTCTTTCCACAGATTCTCGATTGGATTCAGGTCTGGACTTTGACTTGGCCATTCTAACACCTGGATATGTTTATTTGTGAACCATTCCATTGTAGATTTTGCTTTATATTTTGGATCATTGTCTTGTTGGAAGACAAATCTCCGTCCCAGTCTCAGGTCTTTTGCAGACTCCATCAGGTTTTCTTCCAGAATGGTCCTGTGTTTGGCTCCATCCATCTTCCCATCAATTTTAACCATCTTCCCTGTCCCTGCTGAAGAAAAGCAGGCCCAAACCATGATGCTGCCACCACCATGTTTGACAGTGGGGATGGTGTGTTCAGGGTGATGAGCTGTGTTGCTTTTACGCCAAACATAACGTTTTGCATTGTTGCCAAAAAGTTTGATTTTGGTTTCATCTGACCAGAGCAGCTTCTTCCACATGTTTGGTGTCTCCCAGGTGGCTTGTGGCAAACGTTAAACAACACTTTTTATGGATATCTTTAAGAAATGGCTTTCTTCTCACCACTTTTCCATAAAGGCCAGATTTGTGCAGTATACGACTGATTGTTGTCCTATGGACAGAGTCTCCCACCTCAGCTGTAGATCTCTGCAGTTCATCCAGAGTGATCATGGGCCTCTTGGCTGCATCTCTGATCAGTCTTCTCCTTGTATGAGCTGAAAGTTTAGAGGGACGGCCAGGTCTTCGTAGATTTGCAGTGGTCTGATACTCCTTCCATTTCAATATTGTCGCTTGCACGGTGCTCCTTGGGATGTTTAAAGCTTGGGAAATCTTTTTGTATCCAAATCCGGCTTTAAACTTCTCCACAACAGTATCTCGGACCTGCCTGGTCTGTTCCTTGTTCTTCATGATGCTCTCTGCGCTTTTAAAGGACCTCTGAGACTATCACAGTGCAGGTGCATTTATATGGAGACTTGATTACACACAGGTGGATTCTATTTATCATCATTAGTCATTTAGGTCAACATTGGATCATTCAGAGATCCTCACTGAACTTCTGGAGAGAGTTTGCTGCACTGAAAGTAAAGGGGCTGAATAATATTGCACTCCCAATTTTTCAGTTTTTTATTTGTTAAAAAAGTTTGAAATATCCAATAAATTTCTTTCCACTTCATGATTGTGTCCCACTTGTTGATTCTTCACAAAAAATTAGTTTTATATCTTTATGTTTGAAGCCTGAAATGTGGCAAAAGGTCGCAAAGTTCAAGGGGGCCGAATACTTTCGCAAGGCACTGTAACTCCAACTCCAACTAATTCCAACTCCAACTCCAGCTAACTCCGGAGAAAGAAAATAAATTCTTTACACAAGAAAGGTGAATGCTACATGAAGATCAGCAAAGCTTTACTTATCAGTTAGAATACTGGAGCAAAAGTGATACTAAATTGAACAAATATGGAACCTGCAACCATCTCACAGAGACGTCCAGGCCATCCACGGAAATTAACACCTTGACAGGAGCATCTCCTGAGGAGAAGGGTTGAAGAAAATCTCCCGGTAGGAAGCAAAACTGGGGAGATTGTTTCTGTGACACAATACGGTGTACACTGCAGAGGAATGGCATGCATGGGTGTCGTCCACGAAGGAATCCTCTCCTAAAGCCCATCCACAAAAAGGCCCTCCTGGAATTTGCAAGGGCCCATGGTGAAAAAGACCACTGGGACTCTGTACTCTGGAGTTAGGAGACTGAGATATGTTTTTGGAACTGATGACTTCAAAACCGTATGGCGTTGCAAAGGTGAGGAGTACAAAGAAAAATTTAAGGGTGCCTACAATGAAACATGGTGGAGGCAGTGTCCTCCTGTTGGGCTGGTTTCGAGTAGCTGCATTTCATTGATGGTATCATGAATTCACAGATGTACTGCTCTATAGTGAAAGAGAAGATGCTAACATCACTCCGTGTCCTTGGGCATCGTGCACTTTTCCAACATGACAGTAACGCAAAACACACATCTAAGGCCACCGTTGCATTTCTGAAGAACAGGGTGAAAGTGATTCAGTGGCCATGTAGGTCTCCTGATCTGAACCCAATCAAACACCTATGAGGAGATCTGAAAAGACGAGCATCACTCTCCATCCAGCATCCATGCTCTAAAAGAGGTCGTTCTTGAAGAATGGAAAAAGATACAGGTTGCAATATGCCACCGTTCATTCCATGCCCAGAAGACTTGGTGCTGTCCTTACGAATCATGGAGCTCGTACAAAATACTAGAGAGAGTCCTTTAATTTGTGGGGTGTATTCATTTTTGCATCAACTAATTTGAGTAAAACTGAAGATTTTGTATTCTAAGTTATATTATTAATCTTATGTTCATGTAATGAGCTAAACAAATGTTCTATCAAACTCAGTTTTGTCACATTTTTGGAAATTGTTCTTGTGTTTATTGAGATATTGATTAAAATCTTACTATTCAAAGTGGGTGTACTCATTTATGCTGAGCACTGTGCATTCAGCAGCTTTTTCTGAAAGGAGAGGGGCCTGTGTATAAGATCATAAGTTGGGTCCTCCTGCCAGAGAAAATGAAATTGCAGCGTGCCGTGCCAAAAACTGGGTATAGTTTTCATTGCTCTGATCTGGTGGCTTAAAAGGGACAGTGGAGGGGTTCAGAATTAAGTAACACAGAGTTCAGGAGGTCGGGAGAAAGTGATGCAGAGTTCAGGGGGTCGGAAGGTGATGCAGAGTTCAGGGATCAGGAGTAGGTTATGCAGAGTTTAGGGGTCTGGTGTAAGTGATGCAGAGCTCAGGCGGTCAGTAGAAAGTGACGCAGAGAGCAGGGGGTCAGGAGAAAGTTATGCAGAGGGCAGGTGGTTGGGAAAGTGACGGAGAGCGCGGGGGGTCGGGAGAAAGTGACGCAGAGCGCGGGGGGTCGGGAGAAAGTGACGCAGAGCGCGGGGGGTTGGAAAAGAAAGTGACCCAGAGCGCAGGGGGTTGGGAAAGAAAGTGACCCAGAGCGCAGGGGGTTGGGAAAGCAAGTGACGCAGAGCGCAGGGCGTTTGGAAAGTGACGCAGAGCGCAGGGGGTCAGGAGAAAGTGACGCAGAGCGCAGGGGGTCTGGAGAAAGTGACGCAGAGCGCAGGTGGTTGGGAAAGAAAGTGATGCAGAGCCCAGGGGGTCAGGAAAGAAAGTGACGCAGAGCGCAGGAGGTCAGGAAAGAAAGTGACGCAGAGCGCAGGGGGTCAGGAAAGAAAGTGACGCAGAGCGCAGGGAGTTTGGAAAGTGACGCAGAGCGCAGGGGGTCAGGAGAAAGTGACGCAGAGCGCAGGGGGTCAGGAGAAAGTGACGCAGAGCGCAGGGGGTCAGGAGAAAGTGACGCAGAGCGCAGGAGGTTGGGAAAGAAAGTGACGCAGAGCGCAGGGGGTCAGGAAAGAAAGTGACGCAGAGCGCAGGGGGGGTCAGGAAAGAAAGTGACGCAGAGCGCAGGGGGGTCAGGAAAGAAAGTGACGCAGAGCGCAGGGGGTCAGGAAAGAAAGTGACGCAGAGTTCAGGGGGTCGGGAGAAAATGACGCAGAGTTCAGGAGGGTCAGGAGAAAGTGACGCAGAGTTCAGATGGGTCAGGAGAAAGTGACACAGAGTTCAGGGGGTCAGGAGAAAGTGACACAGAGTTCAGGGGGTCAGGAGAAAGTGACGCAGAGTTCAGGGGGTCAGGAGAAAGTGACGCAAAGTTTAGAGGTCAGTAGTAACTGCCACAGCATTCAGGAGGTCGGAAGGTGATGCAGAGTTCAGGGATGGGGAGTAAGTGATGCAGAATTCAGGGTCGGGAATGACGCAGAGTTAAGAGGTCGGGAGTAAGTTATGCAGAGTTCAGGGGTCGTGAAAAAGTGATGCAGAGTTGCCTATATGAGGCAGGCTGCTAGTGAACCAGACATAGAGGGCTTATACAGCCCAGGACTATATTGTCCATATAACTGAAATTTATGCATGTCTCCCTTTCCTGCCTGGAGTCTACCTTAGACTGAGGAAAGGTCGGTTGTGTCGCCACCAAGGACCCTTAAACTGGGGAAATATACACTATATCTTTGAACTACAGAAAGAAAGGTGCTGCCTGTCCTATTCAAGCCATGTAACACAATACTAGAAAACATCGGTCTGTTATGGTCTCTCAGGCCCTGAGGAAGCCTTGAGCGAAACGCGTCGGCTTGCTGGGGACCTACCGTGACCGAATCCAGCTTGAGACCCAATTTCCACCCTATACAGATTTTGGTTACAACCCCTTCTGGGGATATGTTTCTCTATTAGTAGTGACGTTAATTGTTTGATTTTATTATTGTATGTTATGTCAGTCCTCTGTTATCACATATGCATGGTAGTCCATGCTTAGTTTTATTGTTCTTTATACAAATAAAATGTAATTTTGGTTTTACAAACGGTTCCTTGTCTGATCCTTCTACTCCCACTGGCCCGCAAAGCCCCATCTTTTTCTGTCCTTTTGTTTTGTTAATCCCTCACAGGGCTAAGGGCCTATATTACACGGTAATTTTATATAGTTGCCTATAGGGGATATGCCACTGGTTACATTAAATCCTTGCATTGCATAATAATAATAATAATAATCCTTGCATCGATTTGAGGTCACTAAAAGGTTCCTCTCCATTTTACTTAGCCACCTGTTATTTCCAAAGACAAAAAATGAACATGACTCCTATGGTCACTGCAACAGTTTGCATGTCCCAGAATTTTTATCTGCAGCTTGTACTATTGTCTCCCAGCTATTCCTAAAAATCTTTACAGAACCAGAGATCAAAAGTACAGGCATCCACTGGTGGTCTAATAGATGACATCAAAAAGGTTCATTGGGGATGCAATATTTCCTATTACAACACCAGCATAGATTATAGGATGCTAGGCAATGCAGACCCTCCCACTTATTGGCCAATCCCACCAGTTGGCCTCAACCAAGCCATATGGCTAAAAGTTTGTGGACACCTGACCATCACACCTACATTACATGACCACAAGTATGTAGAGAACCCCCCAAAACGATCAAGTTCAGGTGTTTCCAGTAAAGGATACTATTATTATTAAAATATACAAAGATATTTTAGATTGTGCGCTTCCAACCTTGTGAACAAATTGGAGAAGACCCTTTTCTGTTCCAGACGGTGGCCCAAGCCGGCTCCATAAAAAGACACCTGTTTTCATCCAAAATTAGTGCCTGACCCCACAAATCATCTTTTCGTTAAATGGCCACAAATTCCCCTCCAAAGACTTATGGGAAGCCTTAAAAGAGGGTGCCATAAAATCCATAGTATATCCCATGGTTTTGGAACGAGATGTTTGATAAGCTCATATAGGTGTGATGGCCAGGTCTCCACAAACTTTCCGACCAGTGTAGCTCTAGAATATAAGCACATATCGCATGAAACAAATTCCACTTTAACGTGAACCTGTACTACGATCAGACCACGGCCATAAGGTGCTTGCTCCTACCTTTGCAGCACTGTCCTGAGCTGCCATTTGCACCACAATAAAAATAAAAAATAAATTAAAATCCCAACTCCAGGAAACTGTAAAATTATCCCTTGCAGTGAAGTTGGAAGGGATAACTTTTTAGTTGTTCGGAGTTAGGCTTTACCTACTGCGTGTGGGATACACATGTATACTCTTGACTTCCCACAATACAGTAATCATTGCCTGAGTAACCAGTTGCCAAGCCCAAACAGTGTCACTTGGTGGACAAGTCTTGCCCTATGAAAGCTCACACTTACAAAAAGTAAGCATTTGAATATTTTTTGAGGAGGTGCTAGCCAGTTAGGAGCAGGAACCACATGAGCTACATCTTGAAGGTTATAGTTTATTTAAAGCAGCCTTTCTCAACACTTTTACTGTGAAGAAACCATTGAAATAACGTTCAGTTCTCGGGGAACCCCTGCTAAAAATGTATATCTTTAGATCAGTGGTCTCCAAAATGCGGCCTGTGGGCTAGATGCTTGTCTTTATCTGGCCCTTGGGGCACTATTTGTCCCACTGACAACACCAATAAGGCTTCAATCCTCCCACTGACACCAATGATGGTTCACCATTCCTCCCACTGATATAAGTGTGAAACACTATTTCTCCTATTGGCACGAAGGATGGGGCAGTATTCCTCTGACTGATACCAACAACAATGGGGCACTATTCCTACCACTGACACCAAAGAAGGGGGCACTGTTCCTGCCACTGACACCAAAGAAGGTAGCACTGTTCCTGCCACTGACACCAAAGAAGGTAGCACTGTTCCTGGCACTGACACCAATGATAGGGGAACTATTCTTCCTCCAACTAACAACAGGCATTGGGGGAGATTTTTTTTTTAAAACTGAAGCGCTCAGAATCTGGTGCAGCTGTGCATAGTAACCAGTCAGCTAACTTCAGCTTGTTCAAATTAGGCTTTGGCAATAAAACCTGGAAGCGGATTGATTTCTAAGCAGAGCTGCACCAGACTTTGCACTCTCTAATTTTAGTATATCAACCCCATTGTTTACTGACACTGGGGTGGTTTTTACCCCACTGACCAGTCTGGCCCTCCCAAAAATCTAAAGAACAGTAAACTGGCCATTTATTTGGAAAGTTTGCAGACCCCTGCTTTAGGTCATTGTATATTTGCCAAACCATACTAGGGTTCAAAAAGGGTTGGCCCCCTTATACTGGTGGACAGTGGGAAGAATGCTTACATTGATGGTCAGTAGGAAGAATACTCCTTACACTGGTAAACAATGGGAAAAATGTCCCTTATACTGGTGGACAGTGGGAGGAATATCCCTATACTGATGAACAGTGGGAAGAATGCCCCTTATACTGGTGGACAGTGGGAGGAATGCCCCTATACTGGTGAACAGTGGGAAGAATGCCCCTTATACTGATGGATGGTGGGAAGAATGCCCCTTATACTGATGGACGGTGGGAAGAATGCCCCTTATACTGATGGACGGTGGGAAGAATGCCCCTTATACTGATGGACGGTGGGAAGAGTGCCCCTTATACTGATGGACGGTGGGAAGAGTGCCCCTTATACTGGACGGTGGGAAGAATGCCCCTTATACTGATGGACAATGGGAAGAATGCCCCTTATACTGATGGACGATGGGAAGAATGCCCCTTATACTGATGGATGGTGGGAAGAATGCCCCTTATACTAGTGGACAGTGGGTAGAATGCCCCTTTTACTGGTGGACAGTGGGAAGAATCTTCCTTACAATGGTGGTTTCTACCGCACTGACCAGTCTGGCCCTTTCAAAAATCGAAAGAACAGTAAACTGGCCATTTATTTGGAAAGTTTGCAGACCCCTGCTTTAGATCATTGTATATTGGCCAAAGCATACTAGGGTTCAAAAAGGGTTGGGCCCCCTTATACTGGTGGACAGCGGGAAGAATGCTTACATTGATGGTCAGCAGGAAGAATCCTCCTTACACTGGTAAACAATGGGAAGAATGTCCCTTATATTGGAGGGCAGTGGAAGAATTCTCCTAACATGAGTGGTCAGTGGTAACGATGCCTCTTATACTGGCAGACAGTGGGAAGAATACCCCTTATACTGGTGGACGGTGGGAAGAACGCCCCTTATACTGGTGGACGGTGGGAAGAACGCCCCTTATACTGGTGGACGGTGGGAAGAACGCCCCTTACACTGGTGGACGGTGGGAAGAACGCCCCTTACACTGGTGGACGGTGGGAAGAACGCCCCTTACACTGGTGGACGGTGGGAAGAACGCCCCTTACACTGGTGGACGGTGGGAAGAACGCCCCTTACACTGGTGGACGGTGGGAAGAACGCCCCTTACACTGGTGGACGGTGGGAAGAACGCCCCTTACACTGGTGGACGGTGGGAAGAACGCCCCTTATACTGGTGGACGGTGGGAAGAACGCCCCTTACACTGGTGGACGGTGGGAAGAACGCCCCTTACACTGGTGGACGGTGGGAAGAACGCTCCTTATACTGGTGGGCGGTGGGAAGAATGTCCCTTATACTGGTGGGCGGTGGGAAGAATGTCCCTTATACTGGTGGACAGTGGGAAGAATGTCCATTATACTGATGGACAGTGGGAAGAATGTTCCCCTTACAGACAACGAACATCTGAGATTCAGGAGAAGCTCCACTAGTCCAATGCTAAAAGCTATGCCAAGGTAAATCAGGGCTATAATTATAGAGGAACCATCAGGCAGGAAACAATCATAGAAACCCCTGGTAAGGTCTGCAGGAAACCCTGGTTGACAAAGGCAGCTGTAAAGATAGGTAGGTGTACAGCAATAACAGATTGTAAGCTCTAAAGGGCAGGGCCCTCTGATTCCTTCTGTATTGAATTGTATTGTAACTGTACTGTCTGCCCTCGTGGTGTAAAGCACTGCACAAACTGTTGGCGCTAGATAAATCCTGTATAATAATAATAATAATAATAATAACAGTAGATTGCAAAAAGACGGACGTTCTTATAACCAAGAGAGAAATCATTCCTTTATTGGCATCCTGTGCGATGGACAGAAAACAAACTAGAAGGCCCATTTGTTCACCATAACTTTGTCAAGTTGCAGAGAGGTCCAGGAACTTGTCTCTATAGCCCCACGGCCACTTTCCAGCCAAACTCGCCCCGCTACAGTCCCCACCGCAATAAGAAAAGTGGCTCTCCTCGTCGCATGCCGCTGTGCATTGCGCGGTACTCAACTATGCCATCGCACGCAGGTTTTTTGTTTTGTGTGATTTTCCTCTGTGACACTCTAAAGTGCAATATATTTAACTTTATTTAATTAAAAAAAAAAAAAAAAAAAAAAAAGAGAAGATTGTTAATAAAAGGATTAACTATTTAAAGCAGCAGTTCACACCTTTGTAAACGGAACACGCTGCGTTATAAAACAGGACCGAGCATGACCACTGATTAATAATGCTTTTATTTCCCCCCCAATAGTATGCAAAGGCCAGCAACTGGTGGCAGCCATTTTATACACTGTAACACTAAATATAAAAACCCAGTACATGATCCATGAAGAACCGACGAGTTTGCTTTACAAAATGGCGGTTACAACGGGAGCAATGCCTAGTTGGCACTCCTGAGATAACAAGATAGCTGCGGTCAGGAGTCCAGGGTTCAAAATGGCTGCCACAACAGACAAACCTTAAAGGTTTGCTCCATATTAGGAACCTTTGCAGCCTGTGGTCACGGTCGGTACATACACCCATGCACTAGAATGACTGCACAATCTCTACAATGCGTTGCAGAGATACTCGGGATCCTCCTAGGATGCCGCAACTCTCCTCGGCAGATGTGAACTGTGGCTTTAACACAGGACAATAACAGGCAGTAATTTTTTTTTTTCGTGACACCATTTCAGTTTCATTTAAATATTGAAGACACTGTATATATATTTATATATATATTAGATGAGCCTGTGCAGCAAAATTGTTCGTAGAGTCACCAGAAGACAGCCAGCGATGGACAGGTGAGGAGGGCGCGCCGATATTCACACTGCGGTTAATGAAAAAAGTTAATGGGGGGAGAGGGGGTGTAGTGACATTCTGAAAGGGGGGGGGGTGGGGAGAGGCCATGAAGGATTCTGGGAGATGGGAGGAGTTGTATTAACAGGAACAGCCGCCTTCGCTGACAGGGGCTTCTTGGGGCTTTTCCAGTTTGATGTCGATCACTGATGGAAAAAAGAGTTAAGGAAAACAGATTTGGCTAAGAAGGAATCACTACAAGCACATACATTTTCCTGTTGCTTCTATATGAAGCCCCAGAGCAGCAATCAAATAATTTGTTGGCCAGGAGCGACTATTACAGCTTCAAAGCATCTTATGGCTCGTTTCCACTGAGAAGTACGGTTCGGAACGGTACACCTTGCGTTTCCACTGCCAATTGTATCCTTTCATGATAGGCGTGGTGTAGCAGGAAAGCGGTGATCGACGATTCTCTGTCAACCAATCAAAGTTCTGCAGAGTGTAGCTCCACCCTGTTGGTACGGTACTAATGCGCTTGGTACCCCAACGAAAGGGTCCCAAAAAAGTGGTTCGGTTCGGTACGCAATTTTTGCCGTTTCCATTGTGAATGGTACCCTAATTCCGAACCGTACCACTTTTTTGGGACCCTTTCGTTGGGGTACCAAGCGCATTAGTACCGTACCAACAGCGTGGAGCTATACTCTGCAGAACTTTGATTGGTTGACAGAGAATCGTCGATCACAGCTTTCCTGCTACGCCTATCATGAAAGGGTACTATTGGCAGTGGAAACCGTTCCGAACCGTACCATACCACTCAGTGGAAACGAGATTTTATAGTACATAAGGGTGGACTCCTAGACTCCACTTGCCTACATGGTACTTTTACCCCCTTCCTGCCCAGGCCAACTTTCAGCCTCCAGCCCTGTCACACTTTGAATGATAATTTTGCGGTCATGCAACACTGTACCCATATGACCTTTTTATAATTTTTTTCCACACAAATAGAGCTTATTTTGGTGGTATTTAATCACCACTGGGTTTTTTTTTTTTATTTCTTGCTATATAAATGAAAAAAAAAAAAAAAAGTTTGTTATAAAATTTTGCAAACAGGTAATTTTTCTCCTTCACCGATGAGGCTACACTGATGGGCAGCACTGGTGGGTGAGACTGATGAGGGAGCACTGATTGGCACTGATTATCAGTGTAGATGTCCCTTTTACACAAGTTGGTTATCGGCTCTCTTCTCCTCTCCTCACGCTGTCAGCAGGAGGAAAGGAGTGCCGATAACTGGCTGCTGTTTACATAATGACCAGCTGATCAGCTCTTTACTACAATTTGTGATCTGCAGTGTCCTGAGGACACTGCAATCCCGCAGCGCGCCACCCGATGCGCCGCAACGGGCGAGATCACGGGAGGTAGTTATATGACGGCCTCCCAGAAGTGGCCAGCCACGCTGTAGCTGTCATTCAGCTATAGTGCAGTCGGCAAGAGGTTAAAAGAAATTCCAGGAAACATTAAAATTATCTCCTGGACTGGATGAGATGACGCAGAGGAACAGTCCACAGCTGGATCAGATCCTGCCAGGGGAGTGGAGGATCAGGTAGATAAAAACGCTTCTCCTCTCCCCTGGACAAGACGAGCTGATAACCCTAGCAGTGGGACTGCGTCCACGTCATCCTCACTACAAGGGAAGCTTTTAAAAAAGCTTCCCCAAGTTGAGCTTTAAAGTAGATGGTGACAACAATGAATCATGCCTGCATGCTGTGTGTTAAAACAGGCGCTTGTAGTCTCATTTGGAAGCCAGTGTGACATGATGACCACACAGGAGCACAATTGGCAGCCCCCTTGTAATAGGATTAGACTGACAGCAGCAGAAGCTAATGGCTCCCGCCACTATCAGTCTGCCATTGAGGAGGGAAAGCACGGAGACCCATTGCTCTCGTGCACAGTGCTGAACTGTGATCTGGTAAGTATAAGGTTGGGGGGGTTTGGACACCAAATTTTTAACTTAATACAGAGAATGAATTACAGTAATAAAAAAAAAAAAACCTTAAGGCTTTAGAACCACTTTAAACTTACAATCAATGTGCAATTATTCAACTTTTTTTTGGAATGAAGCCTGCACAGCATTGCACCCAAGACCCTGTGGTGACGTCACCGCCCTGCTGCCACAGTAACTCTGCCATGGAGGCCCTTGTAGTAACCAGCTGTTCCAGCTGTGCTGGTGGAGTCATGCAAAGCCATGCTATATGAAAAGAAATAACAGGATCCCCTCCCCGTGATACAGGTACGTTTGGGAAGGCGGTGCTCTGGGTTTAAGGGGTATGTGACGGTGTTTTATGTTCCATATTTTTAGACTTAACCTTTAAGCGACAAAAATATTTTACAGGAGAGTGCCCCTTTAACCACTTGCCGCACGCTCTATAGCGGATTGACGTCAGCAAACTGGTTGTACTATCCTGACTGGCCATCACATGACGTCCAGCAGGATAGAGCGATCTGCGCGCGTGTGTCGCTCTGACACACCGCATCTTCGATCTCGGTAAAGAGCCTAATGACGTAGGCTCTTTACCATGTGACCAGCTCTGTCCAATCACAGCTGGTTACATAGTAAATAGGAAGTGCCATTGATCGGCTTTCCTCAGTTTGTGCCTGACAGGGCTCCTGACGAGGGGGGGTGGCTGTGCTGGTAATCGTGCAGACCCTTGGGGGTGACACTAGAGCCCCCAGGGATTGCCCACCCATGGCCACCAGGGATGGCAATCAGGGCTCAGGGACCCTTTCAGTGCCCTCCCCATCAGAGCTGCCCACCAGTGCCCATCATTTCAATCTATCAGTGCCGCCCACTAGTGCCCATTATTGCCCACCAGTGCCGCCTATCAGTGCTACCCCCATCAGTGCCTCCTCATCAGTGCAGGAAAAAACGTATCTAATTTACAAAATTTTTAAAAAAATATGTTTTATTTGTGTAGCAAAAAAACTAGAAAAAACCTTGCGGTAATCAAATACCACAAAAGAAAGCTCAATTTGTGGTAATAAAAATGACAAATTTGGTTTAGGTACAGGGTTGCATGACCGCGCAATTGTCATTCAAAATGCAACAGCGCTAAAAGCTGAAAATTGGCCTGGGCAGGAAGGAGGTGAAAGTGCCCGGTATGGAAGTGGTTAAGGACCTTGATGCAAGGTAAAACGGCATTTCGGCAAAGGAAAGCGTTAAAAGCGTTTTCATCTTCATTTTGCAAACTGCAACAGACAAATGTCCAACAGGTTACCATGACGACGCCTGCATTCCCCTTGCACCAGTTATCAGAAACATCCCTCTTTGTAGTTCCATTAGGATCATCATCAATATAGCGGCTTGTCTCCCTGCTGTACACACACTGAGTCATTGTCATAGAAGGACGGCTCTGTCTGCTCGCTGACACATCCAGACAAAACAGAGGAAATCTCAGACATGGAAAGATGACGGCACGAAGATTGGAGAGCCGAGGAAACGGCTTTCAAAGCCTGATCAGTGACAAAGGACACAACGCACATAAAACATGACGCTGCTGTGCCCTCTATCTCACCCCAATTATCTAACGACATGCCACGTTCTGTCACATGTGCCAGTATATAACCGCTTGTCTGATCTTTTTTTCCAGTATAAGTTTTCAAATTGGACACAAAATTACTGATCATCTTATTTTCAGGGTGGAATCAGTGCAAAGTTTAGGTCTGTGATGCCACAGGATGGCGCTGGCTAGCTCTTATTATAAACCTGTCTGATTGGTATTGTGTCGCCCTTTAATAAGCCAATACTGGTAGCATCCTCCCTCCCCAGTGCACGTTTTTAGATTGCTCTGTAGACAGATCCTACTTATACACCTGGGTGTCTTATAAAGTCTATGGGCAGTTTTGGCTTTAATTAGGGGGCACTTACGGCTCAGAGAACCCAAGACACAGGGCTTTGGCTTTCACTTTATGCCCCGGGCTCACCAAAGGGGAAAGCTACCCTAACCTTAGCGACAGTCTCAAAGAAACATGCTGGTGACAGACAGCAGAAGGAACCACAGCATGCAGCAGAGAACACAGGCATTCGGCACACCTGGAAGTGTCAGATGCTGAAGATTCTTTGGCTTGTGTAGCTCTGTAAGACAGCAAAGACATGGGGTGGGGGGGATTGAGACACAAGGAGGTGGATTTATTCCTGGAGGGAAGAGGGGCATGGTGGAGGGCTGGGATGGAGTCAGGACGGGATGAATAGGGTAATGGGGTGAGGGGAGATCATGCATTAGGTCATCTAGTGTGTGTGTAGAGTGCCTGGAATTCTGAGTAACATGCCTTGGGGGGATCCTGGATTGGGTCACGGGCCCGGGGTGGGACAAGGGGAATCTTGGATTGGGTCGCGGGCCTGAAGGGGAGGGAAATCTTGGATTGGGTCGCGGGCATGGGGGGAGGGAGATCCTCGACTGGGTCGCCGGCCTGGGGGGATATTAGACTGGGTCGCGGGCCTTGGGGGAATCCTTGACCGGGTCACCGGCCGAGGGATGGGCGATCATCAACGGGGTCATGGGCCCCGGGGGGGGGGGGCCTGGGGAGATCCTCGACAGGGTCATGGGCCGGGGGGGGGGGGGGGGGGTATCCTCGACAGGGTCATGGGCCGGGGGGGGTTTCCTCGACAGGATCACTGGGGGGGGGGGTTCTTCGACAGGGTCAGCAGTCCACTGGCTGAACAAAGCTGTCTGAGTGCTTCTTGGCTAAAGAATAACGCCAACATGAAAACACGGGTATGTTTTAAATGATAATGGTGGATTTCAGACGACCAGTTCTTTGTCCCCCCAGCAATCGGCCATGTGGTCTCTGTACGAGGATTCTGGGAACTGATGCCCAAACAGAACCAGCCAGTCACAAGCTGTGTGTGAACAGTCTCCATACCATTGCAATGACACAGTCCCCATTGCCAAAGGCTCATTGCTGATCAAATGACCAGACACCAAACACACTTAACCCACTCCTTGGAAGGTAAAGATCTATTGAATGTTCTCAGACACCAGGAAAGGATACTGTCTTCTCTGCTCTTGTCCTGTGAACTTTCCATGCCGGGCAGCGCAGCTGCCACACGTCTGAAAAGCTGGAAGACACAAGAAAAGAAAGCAATAAATTCAGCAGGAAACCGATTGAATGGGCGCGGCATGGGGGCGGAGCCAGAAACATCTCCTTACCTGTTTTACATTGTATCCGGCTTTAGCGCTGGTTTCGATAAACATTACATTCAGCTCCTTGGCTTTCCGCTCTCCCTCCTCAATGGACACTTGCCTGTGTAATGAATAAACCATTCCATGTTATATAAATAAAAAAAAAAAAAAATGTATATATATTATATAAAGGAAGATCTCCAACAACAAGACCTTTATTATATATATATATATATATATATATATATATATATATATATATATATATACACACATACACACACACACACACAAACACAGCCTTGAAGTAAAGTATTCACACCCCTTGGAATTTTCAACATTTTGTCACGTTACAATCAAAAAGATAAATGTATTTTATTGGGATTTTATGTGATAGATCAACACAAAGTGGCACATAATTGTAAAGTGGAAGGAAAATGATAAATGGCTTTCAAAATGTTTTTACAAATAATTATTTTTATTTATTATATTTATTTTTACAAAGTGTGGCGTGCATTTGTATTCACCCCCCTGAGTCAATACTTTGTAGAACCGCCTTCCACTGCAATTACAGCTGCAAGTCTTTTTGGGGATGTCTCTACCAGCTTTGCACATCTAGAGGGACATTTTTGCCCATTCTTCTTTGCAAATTTTAGGTCTGGACTTTGACTAGGTCATTCGAACACATGAATATGATTTGATCTAAACCAGGCATGTCCAGGCAATGCGGCCCACCAGCCACGGAACTCAGGGCTGGCCCTACCATGGGTCCCAGGCGGCACTTTAAGAGGGGCTGCAACAGGGGCGCACTGCCTGAGGATTCAAGGCTCCCTCCCTCTAGTCATCTTTGTATTATGCTCGGTTTTTAGCCACTGGTTGCTAGAACCACCTGGCATCTAGCAACCAGTGACGTCACTCACCAGGGACGGCTCAAATTTAGAAGAGTGCCGCTGTCGCCGCCTGCACTATCCAGTGAGCCCGTCTGCAATGCCGCTGATCGCTGGGGAGCTGCCGGGATCCAGGACCCGAGCCTGAAGCATTCAGCCTTGAAGAGATCTGGCTGGGATTCGGGAGAGTCAGCCTTGAAGGGATGCAGTACCCCGGGGGAGTTAACCTTGAAGGGATATAGACCCCAAGATATCCACTACCTGGGGGGGGGGGAATCAGCTCTTTGGGAATGCGGTATCTGGTTGCAGGCTATGGGTGGCAAGTGGCACTGAATGTGGTGGCAGGCTGCGGGTGGCAAGTGGTACTGTATGTGATGGCAGGCTGCGGGTGGCACTGTATGTGGTGGCAGGCTGCGGGTGACAAGTGGCACTGTATCAGGTGGCAAGTGGCACTGTATGTGGTGGCAGATTGTGGGTGGCAAGTGACTATGTGGTTGCAGGCTGTGGGTGGCAAGTGATATTGTAAGTGGTGGAAGGCTTCAGGTGGCACTGTATGTGGCGGCAGACTTCAGATGGTAAGTGGCACTGTATGTGGTGGCAGGCTACTAGTGACAGGAGCCATACAGGAAGCAGCGGCTCTGCTCTCTACTGCAGCCGCTGCTTTCCCCAGCAGTACCCAACGTCATGACCAGCAGTGCCTGCATGACCAGCATTACCCTCCAGCAGTGCCAGCATTACCAACCAGCAGTACCCGCCAACACTACCGACAAGCATTAACCGCCAGCACTAACCACCAGCAGTAAAAGCACCAGCAGTAAAAGCAACAGCAGTAACCGCTAGCAGTACCCGCACCAGCAGTCTGCAAAATAAGTAGAAAAGGTATGTGCATTAGCGGCGGCATTTTCTTAAATAACCTTTAAATACCTTAACTATAGTATTTTTTTTTTTTTTATATGTGGCCCGATAACATTTCTCTACACTCAATGTGGCCCAGAGAAGCCAAAAGGTTGGACATGTCTGATCCAAATCATTCCATTGTAGCTCTGGCTGTATGTTTAGGGTTGTTTTCCTGCTGGAAGGTGAACCTCCGCCCCAGTCTCAAGTCTTTTGCAGACTCTAACAGGTTTTCTTCTAAGATTGCCCTGTATTTGGCTCCATCCATCTTCCCATCAACTCTGACCAGCTTCCCTGTCCCTGCTGAAGAAAAGCATCCCCACAACAACAATGGTGTGCTCAGGGTGATGTGCTGTGTTAGTTTTCAGCAAAACATAGCGTTTTGCTTTTAGGCAAAAAAGTTACATTTTGGTCTCATCTGACCAGATCACCTTCCTCCAGATGTTTGCTGTGTCCCCCACATGGCTTCTCACAAACTGCAAACAGGACTTCTTATGGCTTTCTTTCAACAATGTCTTTTTTCTTGCCACTAGTTGTCCTGTGGACAGATTCTCCCACCTGAGCTGTGGATCTCTTCAGGTCCTCCAGTGTTCCCATGGGCCTCTTGGCTGCTTCTCTGAGGAATGCTCTCCTTGCCCAGCCTGTCAGTTTAGGTGGACGGCCATGTCTTGGTAGGTTTGCAGTTGTGCCTTTCCATTTTCAGATGATGGATTGGAACAATGCTCCGTGAGATGTGCAAAGCTTGGGATATATATATATATATATATATATTTTTTTTTTTATAACCTAACCCTGCTTTAAACTTCTCCACGACTTTATCCCTGACCTGTCTGGTGTGTTTCTTGGCCTTCATGGTGCGGTTTTGTTCACTAAGGATCTCTAACAAACCTCTGAGGGCTTCACAGAACAGCTGTATTTATACTGAGATTAAATTACACACAAGTGGACTCTATTTACGAATTAGGTGACTTCTGGGGGCAATTGGTTCCACTAAATTTTAGTTAGGGGTATCAGAGTAAAGGGGGCTGAATACAAAACGCACACTTTTCAGATATTTATGTGTAAAACTATTTGAAAACCATTTATCATTTTCCTTCCACTTCACAATTATGTGCCACTTTGTGTTGGTCTATCACAAAAAAAAAAAATAAAAAATAAAATCCATGATGTTTTTGGTCGTTAAATGATGAAACGTGGAAAATTTCAAGGGGCATGCATACTTTTTCAAGGCGGCGTGTGTGTGTATATATATATATATATATATATATATATACATATACATACATACATACACACACACACACACACACACATTATATATATATATATATATATATATATATATATATATATATATATATATAATAAAACAAAGCACAAATCAGTGAACTTAGGGTCCCACTGGCATTAAAATGGTTGTTTTCGAAAAAATAAAAACAGAAAAGCCCCGCAGATGTCGATTTGTATTTTTAGGTTTCTTTTATTCTATATAAATATAATATTTTATATTATATTTTAGGTTTCCTTTTTCTTTCTTTTTGTTCTCCGTGGAAACTATTAACAGGCTCAATCTCTCTTTGCAGCATTGCCACCACAGTGCGCATGGTCCTTGTCCTTCAGCATGTCTACTCAGGGCTTATGCCTTCCAGCTGCTCACGATCGATGAGCTAAGCTAGGGGCATGTATAATTGCAGCTGAAGGGCAGGGAATGCCCAGGCCACATATCATTGGCCTCTATAAGAGACAAATTCCTGACGGGCCCACACACACCCGGGTTCAGATTCTAATCTGAAAAATGCCTGAGCTCATCACTACTGCCCACGTCAAATGCCTATGGGGTGGATCCAATGGCTTGATTAACAGTTCCACACCACTCTGCTCTGCCCCGGGAGGACGATGTGTTCTGCTGATTGTCACTGCAGTTTTCTCCACCTACTGACCCAACAATGGTGGACCATGCCTGTGTAATGTGCGCCGGCATGTCTGTTCATTGTCTCCTGTGTTTTAACAGCGACAATGCAAGAGGAAAAGACACCCAATAACAGGAAGTGCACAAAGACCTTCATGGCATGACCAGGTATTTTAATAAAAGTGGCATATTTAAAAGTATTAAATAATGACTTTTAAAATGCCATGATCGTGATAAAAATGAGATGAGATTGTAATGACTGGGTTTTCATCTACTTAAAGTCGGCTGATGTTCCCTTTCAGCACCATTACCAGATTTCTTGAAGTAAGGCCAGTTCTGTGTCACACACATCACTGTGCTGGATGCTGTAGAGCAGTGCTCCCCAACCTTTTTATCACCGTGGACTGGTCAACGTTTGATAATTTTTCCGTGGCCCGCTGAGGGGGTTGGGGGACGTCAATGCACAGTGACCACAGCGTGCCCCCAATCAATGCACAGTGACCACAGCGTGCCCCCAATCAATGCACAGTGACCACAGCGTGCCCCCAATCAATGCACAGTGACCACAGCGTGCCCCCAATCAATGCACAGTGACCACAGCGTGCCCCCAATCAATGCACAGTGACCACAGCGTGCCCCCAATCAATGCACAGTGACCACAGGGTGCCCCCAATCAATGCACAGTGACCACAGCGTGCCCCCAATAAATGCACAGTGCCACAGCATGCCCCCAATCAATGCACAGTGACCACAGCATGCCCCCAATCAATGCACAGTGACCACAGCATGCCCCAAACAATGCACAGTGCCACAGCGTGCCCCCAATCAAATTATTGGTCAGGAGGAGGATCCGTGTGACAATAGCGAATATTCATTCGCTATTGTCGCACAAATGGGTGGGCTCAGGGCGCACTGCTCTGCGCCCCGGGTCCACCCTTTTCTGAAAATTTTTTTTCTTCTAAAATGGAAATAATGTAATGTTCTTTGGGCGGACCGGTATCGGTCCGCAGCCCGGGGAACACTGCTGTAGAGCAGGGATATGCAAACTGTGGCCCTCCAGATGTTGCAGAACTACAAGTCCCATGAGGCATAGCAAGACTGACAGCCACAAGCATGACACCCAGAGGCAGAGGCATGATAGGACTTGTAGTTTTGCAACAGCTGGAGCGCCACAGTTTGCATGTCCCTGCTGTAGAGCATACTCTATTGCCAGGACTGGTACCATGTCTAAGGGTCTGGCACTGGCAAGCTCCAGGAGTGCCAAATGGCCACCCTGAAAGGTTCCATTTAGTTTAGTTTTAGCAGGAATTTGTGTCACACTTAGGGTGACATGCCTGAGAGCATTTCCCACTCCACAATAAAAATATCTTTTTTCTGTCTGTGTCCCGGCTGGACTAATTCTTTCCATATATGGTACTGGGAAAAACAGATCCGGCACAGACAGAGCAGTACTAACTGAACAGGATTTCTAATAATTTCTGACCCTTTTCAAAAGCAAGCTGGAGCCCCACTTTAAGTTCAGAAGGTTGACGTTACCTCTTATCAGCAAGATCTGTTTTATTCCCCACCAGCATGATGATGACATCACTCCCCCGCTCCGTCCTGACATCATCAATCCACTTTGTCGTTTGTTGGAATGAGTTCACGTCTAATGAGGAATAGCAGGAAGATAGGTTAATAGCAGACAATAGAGGACAACGAGAGCTCACAGTGCTGAACCCTACGGTAACCTGGCACACAGACATTTCCTCCCACAGTCCCTGTAATGAGGCTTTCCTGCAACCACAACAAGAACACAAATATCGAAGAATGGTCATCTCCTGCAATATCCCTAGATTTAGTGCACTGTGAATTCCATCTATAATGAGCTCCTGGCTTAGGATGCTGTATGTCTACTGGGATGTTGGGGTTTTATACCATAGGCATGGAGTTTGGGGATGGGGAAGATTATTATGGACTCACAGGGGGATGGATTAAGTCATGAGGGGAGGAGGGATCCTGCACTGAATCACAAAGCATGGGGGGGTGGCCCATAGAAATTGGGTCATGGGGTGGTATAAGCAATGGGGCAATGGAGAGTGTGGGAAGGGGAGGGGGGGGGGGGTTCGAGGAGGAGTTGGAATACTTGAGTAACTGAATCCTTCAGCAGGTCTAGGGTTTATCTTGGATTGATACAAACATACAAAAATTGCTCAATCTCTCCTTATATACGCCACTGAGTGCCGGCTATAACAGATTAACTCCTGGCTGCCCTCCAAGTCCAACAGTCAAACAAACAAGCAAGGGTGCCAGAGTCACCTACAACTCTTAATAGTTTTTGTCATAAAAATTGCAACATTGGACAGTAGCAAAACAAGGCTTCCAATGCATTTCAGCTAGACTGCTATGAGTAAGGAGGTCTAGCCGAGACACACTAGCAATCTTCCCTGTTGACTTTAAAAGAAAAAAATATTATTTATATATATATATATATATATATATATATATATATATATATATATATATATATATAAAGATATTATAAAATATTTACGAAAATGTGAGGGGTGTACTCACTTTTGTGTGTGTGTGTGTGCGTATATATATATATATATATATATATATATATATATATATATATATATATATATATATATACACACACACACACACACACACATATATACACACACACACCCATATACAAAATCTCACAAAAGTGAGTACACCCCTCATGTTTTGTAAATATTTTATTCTATCTTTTCATGTGACAACACTGAAGAAATGACACTTTGCTACAATGTAAAGTAGTGAGTGTACAGCTTGTATAACAGTGTAAATTTGCTGTCCCCTCAAAATATCTCAACACACAGCCATTAATGTCTAAACTGCTGGCAACAAAAGTGAGTACACCCCTAAGTGAAAATGTCCAAATTATTATTATACAGGATTTGTATAGCGCCAACAGTTTGCGCAGCGCTCTACAGTATGAGGGAAGACAATACAGTTACAATACAATTCAATACAGGAGGAATTAGAGGGCCCTGCTCTATAGATCTTACCCAATTAGCCATTATCCCTCCCCGGTGTCATGTGACTCGTTAGTGTTACAAGGTCTCAGATGTGAATGGGGAGCAGGTGTGTTAAATTTGGTGTTATCGCTCTCGCTCTCTCTTAGTGGTCACTGGAAGTTCAACATGGCACCTCATGGCAAAGAACTCTCTGAGGATCTGAAAAAAGAATTGTTGCTCTACATAAAGATGGCCTAGGCTATAAGAAGATTGCCAAGACCCTGAAACTGAGTTGCAGCATGGTGGCCAAGACCATACAGCGGTTTAACATGACAGGTCCTGCCATGGTCGACCAAAGAAGTTGAGTGCACGTGTTCAACGTCACATCTAGAGGTTGTCTTTGGGAAATAGACCTATGGGTGCTGCCAGCATTGAGGTTGAAGGGGTGGGGGGTCAGCCTGTCAGTGCTCAGACCATACGCCGCACACTGCATCAAATTGGTCTGCATGGCTGTCGTCCCAGAAGGAAGCCTCTTCTAAAGATGATGCACAAGAAATCCTGCAAACAGTTTGCTGAAGACAAGCAGACAAAGGACATGGATTACTGGAACCATGTCCTGTGGTCTGATGAGACCAAGATGAACGTATTTGGTTCAAGTGTGTGTGGCTGCAACCAGGTGAGGAGTACAAAGACAAGTGTGTCTTGCCTACAGTCAAGCATGGTGGTGGGAGTGTCATGGTCTGGGGCTGCATGAGTGCTGCCGACACTGGGGAGCTACAGTTCATTGAGCGAACCATGAATACCAACATGTACTGTGACATACTGAAGCAGAGCATGATCCCCTCCCTTCGGAGACTGGGCCGCAGGGCAGTATTTCAACATGATAATGATCACAAACACACCTCCGAGATGACCACTGCCTTGCTAAAGAAGCTGAGGGTAAAGGTGATGGATTGGCCAAGCATGTTTCCAGACCTAAACCCTATTGAGCATCTGTAGGGCATCCTCAAACAGAAGGTGAAGAAGCGCAAGGTCTCCAACATCCATCAGCTCTGTGATGTCGTCATGGAGGAGTGGAAGAGGACTCCAGTGGCAACCTGTGACGCTCTGGTGAACTCCATGCCCAAGAGGGCTAAGGCAGTGCTGGAAAATAATGGTGGCCACACAAAACATTGACACTTTGGGCCCAATTTGGACATTTTCACTTAGGGGTGTACTCCCTTTTGTTGACAGCGGTTTAGACATTAATGGCTGTGTGTTGAGTTATTTTGAGGGGACAGCAAACTTACACTGTTATACAAGCTGTACACTCACTACTTTACATTGTAGCAAAGTGTCATTTCTTCAGAGTTGTCACATGAAAAGATAGAATAAAATATTTACAAAAATTTGAGGCGTGTACTCACTTTTGTGAGATACTGTAATATTAATATATACACACACACTGCTCAATTAATCAAAAAAACACTTTTTATTCAAAGTATAGCATCAAGTCAATTAAACTCCTGGGATATTGATCTGGTCAGTTAAGTAACAAAGGGGGTTGTCCATCAGTTTCAGCTGCTTTTGTGTTAATGAAATTAACAACAGGAGCACTAGATGGGCAACAATGAGACAACCTCCAAAACAGGAATGGTTTTATAGGTGGAGGCCACTGACATTTTATTTCCCTACTCATCTTTTCTGACTGTTTTTCACTAGTTTTGCATTTGGCTAGGGTCAGTGTCACTACTGGTAGTATGAGGCGATACCTGGACTCTAAAGAGGTTGCAAAGGCAGTCCAACTCCTCCAGAATGGCACATCAATATGTACTATTGCCAGATGGTTTGCTGTGTCTCCCAGCACAGTATTGGTTACTCCAGGAGGACTGGACGGGGCTGTAGAAGGTCCTTAACCCATCAGCAGGACCGGTATCTGCTCCTTTGTGTAAGGAGGAACAGGATGAGCACTGCCAGAGCCCTACAAAATGTCCTCCAGCAGGCCATAGTTGTGAATGTCTCTGACCAATCACAAACAAACAGACTGTGCTCACTGCCCGGCACCGTGGAGCTTGATTGGCATTTGCCATTTGCCATTGAACACCAGAATTGGCGGGTCCACCACTGGCACCCTGTGCTTTTCACAGATGAGAGAAGGTTCACCCTGAGCACATGTGACAGATGTGAAAGGGTCTGGAAAAGCCGTGGAGAACGTTATGCTGCCTATAACATCATTCAGGATGACCAGTTTGGTGGTGGGTCAGTGATGGTCGGAGGAGGCAAATCCATGGAGGGATGCACAGACCTCTACAGGCTAGACAATGGCCCCCTGACTGTCATTAGGTATCGGGATGAAATCCTTGGACCCATTGTCAGACCCAATACTGGTGCACGACAATGCCTGGGCTTATATAGTGAGAGTGTGCAGCCAGTTCCTGGAGGATGAAGGAATTGATACCACTGAATGGCCCCCACGCTCGTCTGACCTAAATCCAATAGAACACCTCTGGGACATTATGTTTCGGTCCATCTAATGCCACCAGGTTGCACCTCAGTCTGTTCAGGAGCTCAGTGATGCCCTGGTCCAGATCTGGGAGGAAATACCCCAGGACACCATCCGTCATCTCATTAGGAGCATGACCCAACATTGTCAGGCATGCATACAAGCATGTGGGGGCCATACAAACTACTAAGTACTATTTTGAGTTGCTGCAATAAAATTTCAGCAAAATAGACTAGCCTGCTGCATCGTTTTTTCACTTAGATTTTTGGGATGTCTTTGAATTCAGCCCTCTGTAGGGTGATGATTTCATTCCTAACATTACCCAGTCCATACCAGTATACATATTCAGCATGATATTTTTCCCCATTTAGATCTGATGTGTCTTCAAAGTGTTCCTTTAATTTTGTTTGAGCAGTGTGTATATATTTATTACACACACACTATATATATATATATATATATATATATATATATATATACATACATATACACACACACACACACTATTAGAAGACTGTAACTGGCTCCAGCAGCTTTACTTGCATCTTGGATTGAGTCAAGGGGGCTTGGATTACGTCACAGGGCTCAGGGAGGATTCTTGGACTAAGTCATGGGGGCTCAGAGATTATGTCACAGGATTTAGGGAGGAATCTTGGACCGAGTCATGGGGGCTCAGAGGAGATTTTAGATTATGTCACAGGGCTCAGGGAGGAATCCTGGACTAAAGTATGGGGTCTGGAGAGAATCTTGGATTAAGTTATGGGGTTTAGGGAAGAATCTTGGACTGAGTCATGGAGGCTCGGAGGAGATCCTGGATTATGTCACAGGGCTCAGGGAGAAATCTTGGACTGAGTCATGGGGGCTCGGAGGAGATCCTGGATTATGTCACAGGGCTCAGGGAGGAATCTTGGACCGAGTCATGGGGGCTCGGAGGAGATCGTGGATTATGTCACAGGGCTCAGGGAGGAATCTTGGACCGAGTCATGGGGGCTCGGAGGAGATTGTGGATTATGTCACAGGGCTCAGGGAGGAATCTTGGACCGAGTCATGGGGGCTCGGAGGAGATTGTGGATTATGTCACAGGGCTCAGGGAGGAATCTTGGACCGAGTCATGGGGGCTCGGAGGAGATTGTGGATTATGTCACAGGGCTCAGGGAGGAATCTTGGACTGAGTCATGGGGGCTGGAGTGGATTTTGGATAAGGTCACAGGGTTCAGGGAGAATTCGTGGACTGAGTCATGGGGGCTGGAATGGTTCTTGGATTAAGCCTAGGTTTGAAATAGTTTCAGTTGAACTTGGACGATTTCAAACCGGCAAATTTAGTCTGACTTTGGGGACGATTTTACAGACATCTGTGCGGGTTCCTGCAAAGATGTCTATTAAAATCGCCCCCTGAAGTCACCAAAAATAGTGCCATAAAGTCGGCGTTGAACCGATTCCGATGGTGCCACTGCTAGCACTAGGCTGCGATTT
Source organism: Pelophylax lessonae (assembly GCF_965119305.1). Lineage (NCBI taxonomy): Eukaryota > Metazoa > Chordata > Amphibia > Anura > Ranidae > Pelophylax > Pelophylax lessonae. The sequence goes on along the minus strand of NC_138769.1, from coordinate 722,869,400 downwards.
GACATGTCAAATCGGCCCAATATGAACGTGGGCGAAGTCACGGGGCTCAGGGAGGAATCTTGTACTGAGTCATGAGGGTTTGGGGAAGATCTTATGTCACAGAAGGTACTGGGATTAGGTAATGGGGAGAAACTTGGATTGAGTCACTGGGGCTTAGAGGGATCAGGGGGCTTAGGGAGGAATCTTGCACTGAGTCACAAGGGCTCAGTAGGATCTTGCATGAAATAACGAAAAATGGAGGAATCTTGGATTGAGTCAGGGGGGCATCTTGGTCCACGTCAGAGGGGCTTTGGGGGATTTTTTATTAAATCACAGAGTTCAGGGAGGAATCTTGAGTGGAGTTATAAAGCCTTGGAGTAAGTCACAGGGCTCAAAATATATCCTGGACAGAGTTATGGAGCTTTGGGATTCGGGAATGAGTGCATATTGAGCACGTGTGTTTCACTGGACCTGAACTAGAAAATTCAGTTGAGCGTGGTACAATTGACCACGTTTTCATTACTGTAATTGACATTAAGGTTGCACACCCAGTGTGAATACAATCCTAAATTTATCAGGACTCCAAGGTTTACTGTATTCAGTAAACTTAGGCATTTTCTAAGAGATATTTTCTTAGAGATTATGCCATAGATTATACTGTAATGCCAACCTTTCAGACACGTGTATTTATAGCACAGTCATCTAACACCCCTTGACAATGCACAGGCAATCTCCTATTCTAACTGACGTTGGAAAAGAATTGGCTGCACCAGTGAGGATTTGTGTGCGCCATATGAAAGGGGGTGTATATTTATGCAATTACTCTACAGTGAGAAAGTTACATAAAAAAAGAAATTTCTTCTAAACCTTACAGTGAATATATAGTGAAAATATAATGTAGATTACCTTTAAAACAAACTAAACTATTTAAACCCTCACCTAAAAGGATTAAAAGTCATTGTTTGGTTAATGATGCCTCAACATAGCCCCTAAAAAGTCTTTATGATCTTATTGAACGGGATCTGTCAGGATAACAATATGGGAGCTACCACTGCTGACCTGGCTTTAATTTTACAAGTGTGCACAGCTAGAATAGTTAAACGACCATTAAGATTCCTACAAAAGCCCAATTATGACTGGCTCCGTTGAAAACTTATGTTATAGAAAAACTTTAGAAGCTCTCATTGTGATCAACTATAAGGCCTCATGCACACTGGATGTTTTTGCTGCTGCTCCTAGGGGCGTCAGGCATTTTTTTTCTGCCTCTAAACTCTCCTACATGTTAAGCCCCGTACACACGTACCGATTGTCGGCCGTAAATATTCGGCCGACGACCGATCGGCCGATTGTAGGCTTGTTAGTATGATGCTTCCGACAGTGCATTTTCGACCGAACAGAATCTGTCGTGCAAGCATTAAAATTTTTGTGGCCAACACCAGAACGGCCGATTGTTCGCCAGTCAGTACAGATTTCGGCCGACAGACAGCAGATTTGCAAGACTGGGCATGCTCAGAAAAGAAAAAAAGACAAGGAAAGTTAACCATCACATGACATCACTTCTGCAGTCGGCTGTTGTTGGCCGACAAAATCCGTGTGCAGTCTTTTGCAGTTTTCAACAGACACGACAGCCCTGGAAAAAAGACGGCCGATCGTTCGGCCGACAATCGGTACGTGTGTACGGGGCATTAGTCTATGTGTTCATACACACACACAGGCTTTCAGCAGCGTTTAGTGGCAGGAGAGTTTAGATGCATGAAAAAAAAAAAAACCCCACTGCCAGTGCGTCTAGGAGCAGCAGAGTTTGGGCAGGAAAAAAAAAAAACGAATGCTTGTACACGCGTCCAAACACGCGTTAACGCTAGCCATGTTTAGCACTTAAGTGGTATTTCATTTCAATGGTCAGAAAAAATTATTCTGACCAATGAATTTCATTAAAGTCCAATCGCTTTCCGCCTAGAAACGCGACTAAGCGCTTAGACACTTTTACAAGCGCCCCACTTGCAAAAACGCTACTGGCTTCTAGGAGAGTTAAAGAAAAAAAAAATGTTCTGTGTGCATGAGGTCTTATGGGAACTGAACACAAATAGAGACAGCAGAGCAGAGGAAGAGACAAAAGAGAAACATATAAGGAGAGAATAGAATGAAGAGAGAAAAAAAAAAAAAAGGTGAGAGAGCAAGATTATGAGAAAAGAAGAAAATAGGAAGAAAAGAGAACAAAAATTTAAGTAAAAAAGGAAAAAAACTTAAATCGAGGGAGAGGGAGAAAAGCAAATATAGAAAAAGAATAAAAAATAAAAAAAGGAGGGGAAAGCATGACAAAGAAGAAGAAGAAGAAAAAAAAAAAAAAAGAAGAAGAACAGAACGGAAGAAAGCACAAGCGAAAAAAGGGAGTGAAGGAAAAAAAAAAAAAAAGACAAAAGACAAAAAATAAGAGAAAAAAAAAGACAAAAAAATTGCAAGAGAAAAAAAAAACAAACAAAAAAAAACAGAAGAGAGAGGAAAACAAAAAGCAAGAGAACAAAAAGGGAGGAGCACGGCATGATGGGGAAAAAAAGTTAAAAGGAAAAAAAAAAAAAAGGAAGGAAGACTATATTAATAAACAAAAAAAAGTGATCATGTGGTCATAGGATAATTATTGTCCTGTTGCCTGAAGATGATTTAATAAGGAATACAATACAAAAAATTATTATAAATTGTAATATACATCATATTGTTGCCAAGCACAGGTACATCACATAGCCAGCTCCCAGCACAGCGAGGTTTAGCCACATCACAAGCATCACGATGAGACATGCACGGTTCACGAGACACATATAAACACAGAAAGAGAGCACAAGTGACATGCACACATAGCGCTCCGCTTATAACGGACTATGGCAGCCATTAGGACAATGTTTTGTTAAGGACGGTTAATGAGGTGGATCGGTTACCCAACACAAGGGGGAATAAGCCTTTTGCTGGTTGAGACAATTTTCAAACACACAAAATGTAAAGCCAGGGCTAATCGTCTCAGAAATGTCCCTACTGCTCTGTGACCCGACAGGCCAAGCTTCAGAGACCAGTGGGATACCGGTTTGTGTTTCTTTGGCCATATGGGACAATGGAAGGTAGCCGCCTTCTGCTATGGGCAACAAAAACTATTCCTTATGAAAGCCACACATTATGACTGACACCACCAAGGTAGCATAAGGCCTCATGCACGCTGGACGGTTTTGAAGCTGCTTCTAGAGGCATTTTTTTTTTTCCTGCCTCTAAACTCCTCTGCATGTTATCCTATGGGTCCATGCACACATAGGCTTTTAGCAGTGTTTAGTAGCAGGGGCTTTTAGAAGCAGGAAAAATTGGATTTTTGACTTACTGTAAAATCCATTTCTCTGATGTTCATTGACGGACACAGCTCCTGATCTTCATAACCACTGGGTTATATTGCCCCTACAGGAGTAGGCCACTAGGAAGAAAAATAATCTGGCTATACCTATGGGCAGTCCCAGGGGGTATATTCCCTCTCCTTGCTTTAGGTCAGGGTTGTCCAACCTGCGGCCCTCCAGATGTTGGGAGGACTACATCTTCCATACTCCCTTGCCAGCCTCTTAGCTGACAGAGTAGTATGGGAGATGTAGTCCTGCAACATCTGGAGGGCCTCAGGTTGGACACCTCTGCTTTAGGTACTCAGTTTTGTTACAAGAAGTGTCAGAAGAATTACAACTCCACAAAGGGGTGGGTGCTGTGTCCGTCAATGAACATCAGAGAAATTGATTTTACGGTAAGTCAAAAATCCCATTTTATCTTTCGTTCATTGACCGACAACGCTCCTGATCTTCTTAACCATTGGGACGTCCCAAAGCAGTGTTAAATAAGAGGGGTGGTAACACCAAAAAAATTCCCCAGGCTATACAGAAGCCAACCAGGCAACAGGAGCTCAAGCAAAACAACTGGAGCCCATCTTAAAAAAAACAAACAAAATAAAACACAACATACACCCTCAAACACGATCAAGTCCTTTTACAAAGCAGCCTGCAAAACCTTGCGGCCAAAAGAAGCATCCGCAGATATCAACACATACAGTTTTTTAGTACTTTGTAAAAGTGTGCACAGACAAGGTGGCTGCTTTGCAAACCTGCGTCACTGATGCCTGATGACAGAAGGCCCAGGAGGCACTAAGTGCTTGAGAATGCGCCTTGACAGGGAAAGGAGAAACCTGACCCCTGATGGAATAGGCTTGATTAACCGTCTGTCTGATCCATCTAGAAATGGTCGCAGAGGACCATCCGCGAGCACAAATAAGGAGTCTGACTTCTGTGAATCACCAAGTAAGGTGACCGACAGGATAACACCAGTTGCAACACCCTGCGCGCCCAGAGGTAAAGGCCACCTTCTGAGACAGCATAAGCAAGGGAATGTCCCTAAGATTTTCAAAGGGAGGCTTCTGGAGGACCAAAAGCACCAAATTGAGGTCCCAAGGTGGCAACAAAGACCGCACTGGAGGAACCAAATGTTGGACACCCTGAAGAGGCACCAGGGAATGTGTGGCCAAGGGTCGTTGGAAGACCGCCAAAGCGGACACCTGGTCCTTGATGGTACTCGAGGCCAATTTCTGTTCAACACCCCGTTGAAGGAAGGTCAAGATCCGAGCCACGAGAAGGAGCGAGGATGAACACCAAGAGACTCACACCACCCAATGTAAGACGTCCAGGTTCGATTGGTAGATCTTCGTAGATCTTCCTAGAAGTAGATTTTCCTAGCTTTTAACAGCGTTGAAATCACCGACTCCGATAAACCTCGATCCAGCAGAACCAGTATTCAACAGCCAAGCCGTCAAAGCCAGCGACTGTAAAGCAGGATGGAAGATTGGTCCTTGGGACAGCAGATCCTCCCTGAGAGGAAGCTTCCAAGGAACGTCGGGAGACCAGCCGCACCAAATCGGCGTACCAAGCTCGGAGAGGCCATCCTGGAGCCACTATGGATGATAGGAATCCTTTCTGCCTCGATCCTGTGTAAAAGTCTTGGTAGAAGCTTGAGAGGAGGAAAGGCGTACATCAGACGATACTGACCCTATGGGCCACCAGCGCCTCTGTGGCGTCCGCCAGAGGATCAGTTGACCGAGCCACAAACCTCTGCACCTTTCTGTTGAGCCGAGACGCCAACAGATCCACCTCGGGGATGCCCCACCGGAGACACAACTGATGAAACCCTTCCAGAGGAAGGGACCACTTCCCTTGTTCCAACCCCTGCTGACTGAGGTAACCTGCCTGCCAGGTTTCCACCCCGGGAATGCATACGGCGAAGAGGGCTGGAATGAACCATTCTACCCATCTTAGAATGACGGCTACTTCTAGAGCCGCCAGAACACCTTTTTTGCTCCCTTAGTGATCGTCATAAGCCACAGCCGTGGTATTGTCCGATTGAATGCGCACTTGACATCCCTGAAGACGATCCATCTAATGTTCCAGGCACAGTCTGATTGCTTGGAGTTCCAAGACATTGATCAGGATTCTGGACTCTTCCAGAGTCCAGATCCCTTGAGCAGAATCTTTGCTGAGGATGCCTTCCCCAGCCGGACAGGCTGACATCAGTGGTGACCACTGTCCAATACAAGGGGAGGAAGGATTTGCCCAGCCGAAGCACCGGTGAACAAAACAACCATATCAGGGACTCCCTCGTTCCCCGGCTCCGTCGGATCCGATTTCCAGAGACTACGGAGTCTTGTCCCATTTTGCCAAAAAGGTACCCTACTCCTGACCACAAAGGCTCCCTTTGCAGGTACCTCATATAGAACTGTGCAAATGGAACTGCCTCAAAAGTAGACACCATCAGGCCCAGCACCAGCATGCAAGTCCGGAGGGATGACCATCTGCTGGACAACAGAAGATGAATCGCAGCCTGCAATTTCTGGAGTTTGTCCAGAGGAAGGACCATTCTGGCTACGGCCAGAACCGCGATCCCCCATTAATGTAACAATGCTAGCACCAGGGCTAACACTTTTGTGAAGACCTGAGGAGCAGAGGCGAGACCAAAGGTAATTCCACAAACTGATAATGCTCCTCTCCCATGGCAAAGCAGAGGAAGCGCTGGATATCGGCACATATTGAAATGTGAAGGCAAGCGTCCTTGATGTCGATAGAGGCAAGAAAATCCCCCTGATGCAGGGATGCCACCACCGAGCAAATGGATTCCATCCTGAACTTCTGCCCTCACACAAAGCAGTTTAGCGCCTTGAGTTCCAGGATTGGAAGCACCTTGCCTTCCTTCCTGGGAACTGTAAACAGGTCTGAGTAAAAAACAGGAACCAGGACAATCACCCCTTGAAGCAACAGGTCTTGTACTGCCCCAAACAGACCCTGTAAGCGATCTGGGGACAAGCGCAGGTTAGAAGGGAAGAACCTTTCCGGAGGATAAGACCGAAACTCGATCTTGTAGCCAGACCGAATAACTTAGTGGACCCACTTGTCTTTTACCAGGGAGGTCCACGGATCCGGAAACCAACAAGGACATCCCCCCCCACCCCAGATACGGGTGAGGGCGCCCCTTCATGCAGAGGAAGCCTTGTTGGCAGGTCTGGAAAAGCCCGATCGTAACTTGCCAGGCCAGGTCCTCATGGAACCTTCGGTGGAGGCTCTGAAAGGCTTAGATCCCTTGTCTTGAGACCCTGAGGGATGAAAAGGCCTCTTATGAGCCGAGAAGAATGGACCCCCATCTAAGATGGGGCTCCTTGCCCTTGGAAGCCTGCGGAAGAAGAGTACTTGTCCCCCCTGTGAGGCCCTTGATGTCATCCAAGGAAGCTTCAAACAGGTGATCCCCCACAAATGGGAGATCAGCTAAGGCCTTCTTAGAAGTCTGTCCTGCAGACCAGCATCTCAGCCAGATAACGCTGCGAAGGACCACTGTGGAGATAGACAGTCTGGAAATCAAGGGAGCCGCATCCAAAGAGGCATCACAGACAAACTGTAGCCCCTGGACCAATTGATCTGCCAGTTCCGCAAAGGCAGGGGGAAGCTGTTCCCCCTCCAGGTCCTGGCGTAAAAGTTTAGCCCACTCGGTCAGAGTTTGTGACACCAGGGCTAAAGTATGGGCCTAAGTGCCGAACCAGCCACAGTGAACATATGGCGGGTCAGAGCCTCCGACCTCCTAAAAGCCAGATCTTTAAAGGCCAGGGCTTTTTACTCAGAATTAGGGTGGCTTTATTTAACCTGGAAACAAGCGAGTCAACTACAGGTGGGACCGTCCACTTTTTAAGGAAGGAATGCTCATAAAGATACTGCATCGCAAAACGCTTAGGAACCGCAAAAGTACATTTTGGACAACTCCACTGCTTAGTGACAATATTATTAAAGTATGCGGGAAAGGGGAACACCCTCGCCACCTTGGAGGGCATGTGGGTGCAAAAAGGGACCGGCGCCTCCGACGCAGCATCAGCTACATCATCCATCTTTAAAGTTTCATGCACTGACACAAACAGCACATCCACCAGCGCATTGGTGGTCTTCTTCCAATGACCATTGCGTGGCTAGAAGAGCAGAGGAATCATCCTCACTATGTGAGCACGCAGGTTCGTGGACGTAGACCCAGAAGGATAACTCGCATCCGTGGCGGTCGAATCAGATTCAGGATCTGATGAGACAGATGAAGCAGGGGAAGACGGGGGACGCTTTTTGCTAGCCCGTTTTCCCAGGACTAAATCCACCTTGGACACAAAGGACTCCAGGACCACTGTCAGTGCAGTCAGGAATTGGTGGGACCTGGAGGGCCCAGCAGCCTCTGAGAGGGGATCAGGTGGCAAAATGTGCTTCAGGGACTCCATTAGAGAAGAGGAGGACCCACACAAACCCCACAAAAAGACTCACCACCACCGATCAGGCACTTACAGCACCAGGCACACCATGCAGCGATCAGGAAGAGTAAGATCCAGGAGTCAGCACTAGGGGATGAGGAGGGATGAAATCAACACCCCTATAGCTTCAATAACATGGCGGCCGCTATTTTCAATGAAAAACTACAATAAAATGGCCGCTGAGCCTACACAAACATGGTCACTGATCCACAGCATAAAAGGCCAAGAAAATGGCGGCCCCAGGCAGCTCCTGGGGGGCCCAGGAGGGAACCAGAAGCACTGAACATGATCACAGCAGGAAGTGTGGCCCTGGCAGGAGCCCCCACCAGGCACAGCCCCCTCCCAAAAGTCGATTGTCTGGTCACCAGCGCGCTCCCCCCTCCCCCAACTGCCAGCTCAACACCCCAGACCGACCTATAAAAGGTATGGCCAGCCCATAGGGGGGGGGGGGGGGGGGGGGTGTGGGCAGATGGGGGAGAACAAGTCTGCAGAGGACCACCGAGGAGGAGGGGGCCGCATGGGAAGGTGAGGGAAGCCCGGGGGTCCAACCGCCCCAGAGAGGGGCCTACGTCTACCCCAAAAACCTCCAAGGTTAGGGGGGGGGGGGGGGACAGCTACTTACCATATCAGGAACAGGGTGGGCACTGCTCCCGACAGACCACTGCACCATCAGAAAAGGGGAGGCTGTCAGCCAAGAGGAACGCTGCGACACAGGCTGAGGCAAAGTTGTATGCGCTCTTGCGAGACGTTTAACTCGCAGGCCAGCCCCGTCCAGTGGGGCTATGTCGCGGCCGACCTAGCACGGTGCTGAGGCCTGTGCGTGCATGCTGGCTAGACTGGATCTAGATTGTATCTGTGCATGAGACCTTGAAGATGGAGGATGCAGCTGCGACGGAGGCACAGGTTACCTTTGGCACTCACAAGCCATCCAGAGTGGCAAAGGTGGATTGTACTCGCTGGCTGGCTTAATTGGATCATCTGCGATTGATGTCCGCTCTACTTGATATATCTTGTTTGAATGCTGTATATCTGGACCGTCTGGCAAGAGGCTGCATGTTTCCTACTTTCCTGGTGGTGGATACACCGGCGGTTTAACCTTCACATCATTTGATTTCATCTCACTGGGGGATCAATTGGAATCTATTGTCTCTGAGCGTGGCTATTTTATTTTATTTTAATTTGTATAATTATCCTTTACCAATAGGACATTGTGCCAGCTGCTCAGAATTTGTACTTTGGACTTTGCACCATTTACAACTATGTTTGTGTCCTAGCGCAATTATTTTTTTGGATTAGATGTTAGTCCCCTTGGGGTCCCTAAGCGATTTACTGGGCGTTACCCCTATGAGGAGTCCCTTATTAAGAAGTGGACTGTTCCACCGGTGGTGGACCCTCTGGTTTTCCAGATTGAACAAGGCAACCATGATCCCGGTAAAGAGTCCCCGGCCTTTAAGGATCCGGCTGACAGGAAGGCGGAGGCTGTGGCCCGCATTTTGTACACTCTGGCTAGTCTGGCACTGAGGCCATTATTTACTATTGCACTGGTGTCACAAACTCTGAGTGGGCTAAGCTTTTACACCGTGACCTGGAGGGAGAACAGTTCCCCCCTGCCTTTGTTGAGCTGGCGGACCAGCTGGTCCAGGGGCTGCAGTCTATCTGTGATGCCTCTTTGGATGCGGCTCCCCAAGTGGCTTGGCTCTCTGTTTTGGCAGTGGTCCTTCGGCATGTCTTTTGGCTAAAATGCTGGTCTGCGGACCACACTTCTAAAAAGGCCTTGACTGATCTCCCCTTTCAAGGGGATCTCCTGTTTGGGGCTGTCCTGTTTGGAAAAAACTTGACCTGCCTAGTCAGGAATAAGGCCCTAGTTCCTTGCTGGGATCTCTGGTCCTGGCAATTGTTTTTCTTTTAAATGGATTTATTTTTTTCTTCCGATCATCTTAGAGTCTCCGGACTGGCCTCGCCGGGCTTGGTACACCGATTTGGTGCGGCTGGTCGCCAACGTTTCTTGAAAGCTTCCTCTCAGGGAGGATCTGCTATTCCAAGGACCAATCTTCCATCCTTCTTTACAGTCGCTGGCTTTGATGGCTTGGCTGTTGAACGCCAGGTGCTGATGGATAGAGGTTTATCTGAGTCTGTAATTCCAACGCTGTTAAAAGCTAGGAAATCTACTTCTAGGAGGGTCTACCATCGTATGTAGAAGACGTACATTGCATGGTGTGAGTCTCTTAGGGTTCATCCTCGCTTCTTCTTGGTGGCTCGGATCTTGACCTTCCTTCAACGGGGGGTTGAACAGAAATTGGCCTGGAGTACAATCAAGGGCCAGGTGTCGGCATTGGCGGTCTTCTTCCAATGACCCTTGGCCACACTCTCCCAGGTGTGTACCTTTCTTCAGGGTGTCCAACATTTCGTTCCTCCATTGCGGTCTCTGTTGCCATCTCCAGAAGCCTCCCTTTGGGAATCTTCGGGAGATTCCCTTGCTTACGCGGTCTCAGAAGGTGGACTTTTTGGTGGCTATCACCTCTGCGCGCAGGGTGTTGGAACTGGCGGCGTTATCCTATCGTTCCCCTTACTTGGTGATTCACAGATAAGGTGGTTCTTCGTCCGTCGTTCCTTCCAAAGGATGTCTCTGATTTTCATTTGAATGAAGACATTGTGTTGCCTTTCCTGTGTTCCAGGACGAAACATCCTAAGGAAATTGCCTTGCATGCCTTGGATGTGGTCTGGGCAATTAGGGTGTACCTGGCAGCTATGGAGTCAGATGGGCCTTGGAAAGGGTTGTCCCACTTCCTCTGCAACCACTTCCAGATGGATCAGACAGACGGTTAATCAGGCCTATTCCATCAGGGGTCAGGTTCCTCCTTTCCGGGTCAAGGCGCACTCTACTTGGGCACTTAGTGCATCCTGGGCCTTCCGTCATCAGGCGTCAGTGACACAGGTTTGCAAGGTGGCTACCTGGTTGTCGGTGCACACTTTCACAAAGTTCTATAAAGTGGATGTGTTGGCATCTGCGGATGCTTCTTTTGCCCGCAAGGTTTTGAAAGCTGTTGTATAAAAGGACTTGATCCTCTTTTAGGGTGTATTGTTTTATTTCAGGTGGGCTCAAGTTGTTCTGGTTGAGCTCTTATTGTCTGGTTGGTTACGGTTTAGCCTAGGGAATTTTTTTTGCTGTTCCCACCCCTCATGTTTAACACTGCTTTGGGACGTCCCAATGGTTAAGAAGATCAGGAGCTGTGTCCGTCAACGAACAGAAGAGAAAATGGGATTTTTGACTTACCGTAAAAGCCATTTCTCTGTTCATTGACGGACACAGCACCCACCCCTCCGTGGAATTGTAATTTTTCTGACACTGCTTGTAACAAAACTGAATACCTAAAGCAGGGAGAGGGAGTATACCCCCTGGGACTGCCCACAGGCATAGCCAGATTCTTTTTCTGCTTAGTGTTCTACTCCTGTAGGGGGCAGTATAACCCAATGGTTATGAAGATCAGGAGCTGTGTCCGTCAATGAACTCAAGAGCAAAACCCACTGCCAGTGTGTCCAGGAGCAGCAGAGTTTTGGCAGAAAAAAAAAAAAACGCCTGATGCTGCTAAACGTGCCTAAATGCTACGCGCGTTTAGCGCTTGAGCAATTAATCAATTCAATGGTCAGAATAAATTATTATTCTTCCCAAAGAAATGAATTGACGCTCAAGTTCTTGACGCCTGTAAACGCGCCTGAAAGCTTGTAAAAGCTTTAGACCCTTTAGACACAGTTTGCAAAACTTCCTGTGTGCACGAGGCCTGATAAATACAGTGTTTAGCTCAACAAAGTCTTAAAAATGTTTCTAGAATAAATTTAACAAGCCAAATGAGGGGGAAGGAAAGACTAGTTGTGCGTGCTGCTAAAATTGAGTCAAACAGTCTTCAACTATTAAAAGTTGTGCAGGCTTAAGGGTGAAAAATTTAGCTAGATTTACTTTCTAGAAGTCTGATTCTTCAGCTTGAACATCAGAGATAATGAATATGATATGAATCTTGATTCATTATTAACCAGACTTTATAAACTGTCTCATATTTCCTGAGTGTGCATAACATAATATGACCATGGTTTATCATGGCTGCATAAGCCCTGACACCGTGGTCAGATTACGTGCCTCCATCTTCCGCAGTTTTCCTCTGTCCTCTTCTCCTCCCTCCCTCCGTTCCTTCCTGTCAGCTGTGTCAGTGCCGCTCTGCTCCCTGCCCCTTCCCACTGCTATTATAACTGTGTCATGATCATACATTCCCCTGTGTTAAATAGCGTTACGTGCCCCACTGTGTGGTTTTATTATTTTTTTTAAATATGCCGATTTCTACCTCATTTCAGAGCGATTCCCGGCGCTCACGTGACTGCTTGCTGCTCTCCTTTCCTCCTCCCGACTGATGCCAGTGGGAGTTCTCGGCCCCTCCCACTGTAGTTGTCAGACTGGGAGAGGAGAGCAGCGAGCAGTCACGTGAGCACCAGGAAGCGATCTGAAATAAGGCAGAAATCTGCATTTCTTTTTATAAAGCACACTGGCTGATATGGCTGACGCCGAATCCCACTAGGGGGCACACCTACAAAATGCTTATATAAAGTTTGGTCCTGAAAACACAGCAAATAATAAAATTAGAAACCTCATTATAAAAATTAAAAAAAATCTGCATGAGGGTGGTAATACTGGTTAAAAAATTGGCCCTTAAAAATATAAGCTTTATAAAAAGGAGACCTAATTGTAGTAACAGGTTGTCAGGTAGGACTGTCCGTTATAAACAGGAGCGCGCTGCGGTGACGGTGAGCAGATGACGGCACAGGAAAGGCGAAGATGCGGCGTCCACACTCACTTGTAATATCATAAACAACAACTGCCACAGTGGAGTCGCGAATGTAGCTAGGGATCAAACTCCTGAACCGCTCCTGACCTGCCGTGTCCCACAGCTGCAGCCGCACCTAACACGGGAGTGCGAGCGGCCGGTGCAGCAGAAGAGGGGAAGGGAAGAGAAAATAAAAAAAAAAAAAAAAAACACACCGTCAACAAGCTGTCAAGATTAGATACCTACTTGTGATATCGTAAACTACTACGGCGGCTGCAGAGTCACGGATGTAACTGGGGATGAGGCTGCGGAATCGTTCCTGCCCCGCCGTGTCCCAGAGTTGCAATCTGATCTGCGAGATGGAAGACAATCAAACACGGAAAATAAAAAATAAAAGGCATGATGCGCAGTATCGGCAAATCCCCAGATGCTGCAACTGTAAAAGTGAAGGTTTCTGAAAATATTATTAAAGCGGAACTAAACCCTCCAATTCTTTAGAGCAATGGAAGCCGCAATCTTAGCCTCTGTCTGATCTGCATTTGCCATGAAGCTGCACATGTGATCAGTTATGACTCCAGCCATTTCCTGGCTTGACAGTTCAGTTGAGAACACAAGCAAATGTGACAGTTAGCATTCATGGCATGCTTTGGATGCAATGGTACTGGAAAACCATTAAATCATTAGGTTTAGTTCCGCTTTAAAGCACAACTAAACCCACTGAACAGCTTCATTGTAATATTCCCAGCATGCTGTAACATTTGCTTTTGCTCGCAACCAAACTGTCAAACTAGGGATGCACCGATCCGATATTAGGATCGGATATCGGCGCCGATACTGCCAAAATAGCTGGATCGGGGGAATCGGTAAAATTAACCGATCCACGGGCCGATCCGGTTTTGCTGAGTCCCGGCTCAGCCGTCCCTTTACTTGCACGGAGCCGCTACTTCCTGTATAGATCCGTCTCACAGGCGAAGTGATATCAGATGCACTCCGCCTGTGAATGGAGGAGCCATACACAGGAAGCAGCGGTTTTGCTCTGTACTGCAGCCGCATGCATATTGTGTATGTGTGTAGTTCGGGATCGGTATCGGCAGGTACATAAAGCCAGGTATCGGGGCTAGAAAAGTCGGATCGGTGTTCCCCTATGTCAAACCATCAAAAAGTTGGGAGTCATAACTGAATACATGTACTGCTTGGCAACTGCGGATCAGACAGAGGCTAAGATGGCAGCTTCCAGGGATGAAAAGGATAGGAGGGTTCAGTTCTGCTTTAAAGTGTAAGTCCAACCTAACACTAAAATCCCTGCATCTACAGACATCCACAATTTAACACTAACCTATCTAACCCTGTAAAGAAGAAAATCAGTATTCATACCTTTTTTGAAGCGGATCCGATCTGGTCTCCAGCGGTGGAAGCTCTGCAGAGGACACGGCCGGTGTTCTAAAATTTAGTCGGACCCGTGAAAATTCCGGACCGTCGTCACTTCCGGGGGACGCTGTCACCATCAGCTGCTGCGAGCCCCGGTGCGCACAAGGCATTTTCGAGGTCCGATGAAATTCTAAAAAACTTACGAACAGCTGACTGAGAGGAGGGGGGGCTGAGGTGGGACGCACACACCGCTGCGTGAAAATGTTACAACACCGCCGCGCAGAGCTGACTTAGAGGAGGCGGGAAGGAAGTGAATACTCATACTAAATAGTCATGATAAAAAATGTTTAGTATTTCTTATTATTTTTTTATCATTACAATTTAGTATGAGTATTCACTTCCTTCTCGCCTCCTCTAAGTCAGCTCTGCAACATGTTCCTTGCTCGATGACGCGGCGGTGTTGTAACATTATCCCGCAGCGATGTGTGCGTCCCACCTCAGCCCCTCCTCCTCTCAGCTGTTCGTAAGTCTTAGAATTTAATCGGACCTTGAAAATGCCTTGTGCGCATGCGCACCGGGGCTCGCATCAGCTGGCTTATGACGTAGCGTCACCGGAAGTGACGAGGGTCCGGAATTTTCATAGGTCCGACTAAATTTTAGAGCACCGACAACGGCTGAGAAATGAATAGGAAGTGATGTCACCCATAGACTTACTATGGGGCTTCCGTTGTCGAATGTGTCCTCTGCACCCGCCTACACAGCAAAGCCGCCGCTGACAGATAAGTATCGGATTGGGTCAGATCGGCTTCAAAAAAGGGCAAGATAGGTTAGTGTTAGATCATAGAGGTCTGTAGATGCAGCGATTTTAGTGTTAGGTTGGACTTACACTTTAATCTGTTCCTATACCTGGCTGAACCATTGCAAGCAACTTGCAGTCCTGAAATGAAAATCATTTGTATAAACTAACCGGTACTTAGTCACAATGATACAGCCAGTAGCATAGAAAACCTTAGTGGAGGATAAGGCATGTAGAAGAAACCCTTTGGCTGTTCTAATCACCACTGCTATTCCGTATAAAAGATTAGGAGATACAAAGATGAGGATGCAGATAAATGTTCTCTTTTATCATGAACAGAAAACGTAAGCACATTTTTTTGCATCACACAGGCAATCTGCAATATTAGAAACTTGCAGATTTCAACATACCTCACAGTGGGCAGCAGTAGCAAGGAAAAAAATGAATAGTTATATTTGCAAATTTGCTTGATATGCTTTAAGTGCACTTATCTTTCAAAGGTGGCTTACATTTACCCAGAATGGATATTTTAGGTATGTCTGATTTACCCATAAGCTCCTTTTTTAATCTTAGGAACTCCAGAGGCAATTAGGCTGATTTACTATAAAATAAATAAAAAAAAAAAAAAAAAAAAAAGATAAGAATCTTCACCGTGAATGTGCCACATATGTGAATATTCTTTTCAAAGATTCATCTTTTCATCTGAAAGGTAAACTCCTGTTAGCTTTGAATGCCCAATCCTGTGAAAATGCTTCCGATGTGATTTGACATATTAAGGGAATAGTAAAAAAAAAAAAATAATATATATATATATAATTAAAAAAAAAAACAAGTTGCGTAAAAATATTATCGACTACTTTAGTAATCAGCCCAAATAATTCCCCTCCAGAGTTTCTAGCTGCTCCTTCACTATGAACCGGACAATGAGCATTGGTAATCTCATTAACCAAAAGAGAAAATCTTACTGCTCAAAGCCTGCATGAAAATGCAATTTATATTTAAAAAATTCAACTCTTTTTAGCAATGACTGCCCATGAGAATTTAAAGATTCTAAACCTTTAAATTAATTTTTTAAAATAATAAACAAGTTATACTTACCCGCTCTGTGCAATGGTTTTGCACAGAGCAGCCCTAATCCTCCTCTTTTGGGGTCCCCCACTGGCACTCCTGGCTCCTCCTGCCTTCCAAGTACCCCCCTAGAAAGTATCTTGTAGGCTCCTGATCTCCGCTGCCTACGTCAATAGAGACAGACAGGGGGGTTTTACCCACTCCTTCGTTACAGGGTTTGATTGACAGCAATGGCTCTCTCTACTACCAATCTGCCTTGTGAGGAGGGAGAGAGTCACTGTTCTCGTGCACAGCACTGGATCGAGATCAGGTTCAGGTAAGTGTAAGGGGGGAGGGGACTGGGGGGACCCTGGATTCAGAACCTTAGAGCAGTGGTCCTCAAATCCAGTCCTCAGGGCCCACTAACAGGCCAGATTTTAAGTATTACCTTGGGGAGTTGCAGGCTAGAGTACTGCAATCACTGAGCAGCAAATGATATCAACTGGGATGTATTTCAGTTATCTTGCAAACCTGGCCTGTTAGTGGGCCCTGTAGGCCAGGGTTGAGGACCACTGCCTTAGGGAATGCATTAAAAAAAAAAAAAAGGTAAAAAAAAAAAAACCCTAAATCCCAATATTGGGCAAAAAAATAAATAAAACATTTCCCATGCAGTTGGGCAGGGTGCGCACTGCACGGGTCAGCTGCTCATTTTGTCTAGGGGTGAGGAGAAAGCTTATACTCACCAGATCCTTGGTTCCAACGGAAACGGCACTCCCCCGTAGTCTAGCAGTGGACTGTTCCAGGTCTATGGAGCCTGATCTGGGCTTAATTACATCAGGAACAGTCCACAACTCAAGACTGCTGGAGCGCGGGGGTGCCGTACCCACAGCCAGGGACTGATAATCTGCGGGAGAGCTGTGAGTCGCCTCTTCTCTGCTGCAGCATGACGTTTTCCCTGGATGATACCATCATTCGAGTAACAAGAGGAGCTGGGAAGGATTTATTTATCTTTACACATTTATTTTATCTCTGGTGAGTGCATATGTTGGTGGAGGGACGCATGTGGTGTCCCTGTCTGTTACACCTGGGGAAGAGCATCAGCTGTCATTTGCTGTTTGTTTTGCATGTCTTTGGTGAGTGCATAATTAAGCAGAGTTCCACACTAGACAGAAGTTTGAAAACTGTTATACTTACCTGCTCTGTGCAATGGTTTTGAACAGAGCAGCCCGGATCCTCCTCTTCTCGCTCTGGGGGTACCAAAGCAGGAGCGCTCCTGACCCGCGGCTCTGTGTGTATCCATTCAAACATGGAGCCATGGCTCAGTCTCCTGATTGGCTCACTGGCTGTTATTGGCTAATGGCTCCCGCTGCTGTCAAAAGCCAATCAGGAGTGCGAGTCCCCAGAAAGGCAAGGCTCTCGTGGACATCGCTGGCTCGAGAGGGGGCTCAAATAAGTATTAGGGGGGCTGGGGTGGGATGGTGCACACAGATGGGTTTTTTACCTTTATGCATGGAATGCATGAATGCACAACTTTAATATTGGAACAACACTGGAACTCACATTTTTCTTTGATATTTTTATTACATGAGTTTGTGATTTGTTTTCTTTGGTTTGTATATCTGCAGCGCTGCAAACTGACAACCACAATAAAATGGCATCATAAATCTGTTTGACATTTGCTGTGTCAAATTTACCTTTCCTGCAACAAGCCACAGATTGATAAATTCATCTCTAGTAAAGTAGGTAGGGTGCCCCTCCTTTCCCCACCACCGTCCGAAAACGTAGATAGCAAGGAGATGGCTGCTTGGTAACTGGAACTTGCCTTTCCTCCAAAGACTTGCCCAAGAAAAGAGGCAGCAAGAGGAATAGAGGACGACGGGTGGCTGACACGCCCTTTTCCCCTCTGCATTCCTCTAGGGCAGTGATGGTGAACCTTGGCACCCCAGATGTTTTGTAACTACATTTCCCATTATGCTCATGCACTCTGCAGTATGTCGCACAACAAGAATAGTTAAGCATCATGGGAAATGTAGTTCCACAACATCTGGGGTGCCAAGGTTCGCCATCACTGCTCTAGGGTCCGCTTGTCTCCGGCAAGTGCTTGGAGCGGAGACAAGTGCCAGGTATGATGCAGCCATCTCTTTGCCATCAGATGGCTGTGAGGAGAGGAGGGCGATCTGACAAAATAGCTAGCAAAGAGATGGCCTTCTCCCCCTGGGGGACAGAACACTGAAAAAGAAAACTGACGTCAGAGTTCTTCTTCAGGCCCTTTTCACACTTGTGCGACTTTTCTTGCGTTTTGGGGCTGCAAAGTCACATGACAAGTCATACTCCATTTCCAATGAGTACCGTTCATATCTGTACGACTTCAAGTCGCAACGACTTCAAAGTAGTCCCGATTTTAATGCGTTTTGAGGTCCGAAGACCTAGGCATTGCTTCAAGTCCAGTCAAAATTGCGGCAAAAACGCATGACTTTAAGGTCGCACAAGTGTGAAAGGGGCCTTAATCTCTGGCCACATTAAAAAATAAATGTCAGAGCCAGCAGTTGGCTATGTAAGCGCACAGGCCTAATGAATAGCAGTTGAGTCCTTCAATAAATAATGGAGCAACTTTATTCTAAAAAAAGATCTATATATTGATGAGGATTGGGGGGGGGGGGGAGATGCTCCTGCAGGTGGATGTATCAGGACCATTCTGTACACAGCAGAAACCTTACCGCTCATCTCATACAGTAATATCATAGATCATCCACTCTGCCATGAACATCTGGGAACCTGAAGCAGCAATCTAAAGGGGAGAGGTTTGCTGGTCAATAAAATACTCACTGTTCGATCTTCTAAGTACATTGTTTTTGATAAGAAGTCAATACCAATTGTTGCCTAAAAAAAAAAAAAAAAAAAAAAAAAAACAATTTTAAAAACAGAAGGACAACTAAATTCTCCAAATTATATTTTCTGTGACATCATCTAACAAAAGAGAAAAAAAAATTAAAAATACACAAAAAAAAAAAAAAAAAAAAAAACACTCTGGCCTCGTTCAGATATACGCCAGCTTTTGCTGCCCGTCTGAAAAAGCGATCTGTGGTGGATTGCTTTTTAGAGGGTGATTGACAGGCGGCTGGGAGGTGATAAAACAGGCAGTGAGGAGGCAATCTAACAATAAAAAGGCTGAACCACAGCGTCGCAACCGCATGCATTGGACACTATAGTAGGGCGACTGTCGCGTAGCCCCATACCCTTTAATGGGTCACGTCAGCGGCAGTACTGCCAGCCGAACAGGACATAAGGTTTTGCTTTTGCTGCAGAAAGTGTAGGTGGGTTCACATCCTTTCTTTATGTGTGGGGTCAGTAAAATCACAGAGTAACCACCTACAGTTACCACCCTCTGGCCGCCCCCGTGAAAATCTGCCTCGATCCTGCGTAAAAAAGTGTTGGCAGAAGCTTGAGAGGAGGAAAGGTATAAAATCAGACGCTACTGACCCCACTGGGCCATCAGTGCGTCTGTGGTGTCCGCCAGAGGATCCAGTGACAGAGCCACAAACCTCTGCACCTTTCTGTTGAGCCGGGACGCCCAAAGATCCACCTCAAGAATGCCCCACCAGAGACACAACTGATGAAACACCTCTGGATAAAGGGACCACTGCCCTTGGTCCAACGCCTGCCAAATGAGGTAATCCATCTGTTTGTTTTCCACCCCCGGAATGTGCAAGGTAGGTGGAGAGGGCTGAACGAACCATTCTGCCCACCTTAGAATGCCGGCTACCTCTAGAGCCACCAGGAGACTTCTTGTGCCCCCCTAGTGATTGACATAAGCCACAGCCCTGGCACTGTCCGATTGAACGTGTACTGGACATCCCTGAAGACGATTCATCCAATGGTCCAGGCACAGTCTCATCACTCGGGAGTTCCAAGACATTGCTCATTGCTCGGTAGTCTGGACTCGTCCAGTGTCTGGATCCTCTGAGCAGAATTTCTGCCGAGGACGCCTCCCCAACCAGACAGATTGGCATCCGTGGTGACCACTGTCCAATACAAGGGGAGGAAGGATTTGCCTAGCCGAAGCGCCGGAGAACTATATCACTATATGAGGGACTCTCATTCCCCGGCTCATTCGGATCTGATTGTCCACAATCTATCTTTTCAAGGGCCTCGTATGGAACTGTGCAAACGGAACCTCCTCGAAGATAGACACGATCAAGCCCAGCACTCGCATGCAAGTTCGGAGAGATGACCATCTGTGGACAGCAGGAGATGAGCCTGCAGTTTCTGGAGTTTGTCCAGAGGAAGGAGCACTCTGGCTAAAGCTGAGTCCAGAGTAAGACCCAGATAGTCCAGCTTTGTGGAAGGAACCAGAGCAGACTTCTGAAAATGCAGAATCTAGCCGAACTACCTCAGAGTTCGTATGGCGATTTCCAGGTTTTCTACCACAGCAGTAGGAGACTTCGCTCGCAGAAGGAGGTCGACCAAGTAGCCCAGTACCGTGATACCCCATTGGCGTATACAATGCAAGCACCGGGGCTAACACTTATGTGAAGACCCGAGGAGGCAGTTACTCTAGGAAGAGTTGGACAGGACTGTAGTAAGTCCTTAACCCACCAACAGGACCAGTATCTGCTCCTTTGTGCAAGGAGGAAAAGGATGAGCACTGCCATGGGCAGTCCCAAGGGATATACTCCCTCAGGGCTGGTCTGCGAGTTAAACACCTCACGAGGTTGCATATGACCAGGTCTTGGCCCGAATTGCAGCTTTCCCCCTGGCTGACAGCCCCCCCATTTCGATGGGGAGGGGTTCTATCTGGAGCGGTGCACACCTAGTTCCTGATATGGTGAGTAGCTGTCCCCCCCTCTCCTACTGGAGAGTTTTGGGGTGGACATGGGCCCCTCCATGGGACAGTCGGACCCCCAGGTTCCCCTCCGTCCCGTCAGGCACCCCCCCTCCACTTATGTTGGGGCTGTATGGGTGGTCTGGTTCACCCCAGAAGCTGGGGCTTCTGGGGTGGGGGCAGGGCGCTATGCTAGCGATAAGGGGGGGTGCACGACTATGCAATCAGCTGTACGGCGGGGGCTGTACCTGGTGGGGGCTCCTGCCAGAGCCCCCCCTTTTTTTCTTGTCCCTTTCTCTGAGCCCTAGGGACCCCTCTTGGGTCGCTGGGAGCCTCCCGGTGCTGCCATTTTGCTGTAGCCTATGTGCTCAATGCACGGGGGCCATGTTTGTGTAGTCAGGCCGCCATTTTGGTTTGCCAATGAAAATAGCGGCGGCCATGAAAGTGGAGCCCTGTGGGTGGCGATTTTGGTGGTGGGAGCCCCTCCTCATCCCCCGGGGCTGACTCCTGGATCTTTTCACTTTTCACTTCCTGATCACCGCACATGCAGTGCAGGTTCTCCTGGTGGCTGCGGTGTCTGGTTTCTGCTGGGTGGTGACTCTGGTGGGGTCCTCTCCCTCTCTGTTGGAGATCGCTTGGTGCTTTGTAACTGGCGACCAGGTGGTGCTGCCAGCATGGTGGGGTTGTCCCTTTGCAGTGTTTACACTTTTTGTGGGGTCCCCCTGGCTGATCACCACTCTGAGGCTGTGGGGATCTCTGGGTCCTAACCATCCATCGATGCACCGACGGCGGTCCTGAAGTCCTTTTGTGTCCCGGGTGGAGGTGGCTTTCGGGAGACGGGCTAGCAAATAGCGCCCCCTGCCTCATCTGTCTTATTCTGCCTCCGCAGACCCAGCAGTGTGACCCACATCCATGAACACGCGCCCGGAATCCTCTAAAAAAGTGAGGATGATTCCTCTACATCTGCAACCGCGCATGAAAAGGCGTTGGTGGATGCACTGAATATATGGGACTGCCCATGGGCGTAGTAAGACTTTTTTCTGCCTTGTGTCCTACTCCTGTAAGGGGCAGTATAACCCAATGGTTAAGAAGATCAGGAGATGTGTCCATCAGTGAAGGAAAGAGAAATAAAAAAATTAGCAGCCTGCCTTCTTTTTTTAAATCTGAACTCCAGGTATGATTTGTATTGCATAGTTACATTGCTCCAGCCTGGCATATCTTATACCTGAGAGACTGCTATGGGAGCCTGCAATCACTGTAAGAGCTTGTGCTACTACAGTGATAGCGGCAATGTACCAGGTCATGTGATGAGTGGCTTCGTCATTTGCACACTGACCACAGGAGGTCACTCGCAGAGCTCATTAAAAGCTTGCTGCCAAACTTCCAGCAGTAGGCAGAATTTATTGAGTGAAAGAGCTGATGAAGAGAACAAACTGGTCACACCAAGAGACTTTTCCAGCCTTACCAAGCCATTTTTTTTTTTTCTCTCTCTCAAGGCCTCTTTTTGTGAGACCACTGCACCGAGTTTCCAGTCTGCACACCTTCTGTGCCCATTATAAGGGGTTCCCACCATCCCTGCACTGACTTGCCTGTCTCCTACACCTGCTATGATTATGAGGGGTTCCTACCAACCTTGCACTAGATTCCTGGGTCTGCATACTTGGTGTGCCCTTTATGAAGGGTTCCCACTATCCCTGTGCCAAGTTTACACTGTGCCCAAAATAAAGGGGTTCCCATGATCCATGTTCTGAGTCTTTACACATGATGTACCCAATATGAGGGGTTCCCACTATCCCTGTGCTGAGTTTCTGGGTCTGTACGCATGCTCTGCGCATTATGATTCCATTATCCCGAAAGATTTAGGTTATGAAGAATTAAACAAAACATGGAGCAAACCCAGGAACTATAGCAGCAAGTTCACACCTTGGAGTCGTCAGGAATTATAATGCACAGCAGATGACTTTGCCCACCAGATGTCACCTATAACTAATATTTTTACAAAATCTGGTTACAGCCAGAAAGTTGTGCCCCTTCCTAAACTCACTGCTAAGAATAATCGATAGCTGACTAATATAACGGAAACATCAGAAGCCTATAGTGTGAACATTTTGGAACAAAAGAGGTTTTGCCATAGCACTTCCTAAGGGAACCCCAGATGGCCAATTCAGATGCCCGGAGGGAGGTGGGCCATTTAAGAATGTCTGAGTGGCTCGAGAACAGGAGAGGAGCTGATCACTAATGATCAAAAGCAATTGGTCAGGACCTGTCTGATTAATGGTCCCTCAGTAGTGGGCAGGGTCAGGAGCCATTCACACATACAGGTTATTGCCCAACAAGACGTAAACAGCGAGATGGGGCAACTATTAACTCTTGCCTGTAGCTACCCTCAAAATAGGACAATGTAGAAATGAGGGCACAATTGACAGATGCCTATGCATTACACTGGCAGGATTACCTGGTAGGTGTTGTCGAAGCTGTCGTACATGAACCTCGTGATTAAAGATGTTTTTCCAACTAGAAGAAACAAGAAAAAAAAAAAATTTAATAAAGATAGTGAACAATAATGGGCAATGTCAGTCTGGTAGAAAGTTAATGCTTACAAAGAATGGGAAAGGAGAGACAGATTAAGTAAAAAGTAGTGCCAGGAGGGGGAATAAAAGAACAGGTCAGCCAACAAGGAGCTCTGGGAGAGGAGGGAGAAGATGGGGCAGCCAACAAGAAACTCTAATGAGGTTGGTAGGGATGGGTACACTAACAAAGTGCCAGGGAACAAAGAGGGAAAGGTGGCAAGGATAATTGAGATATCCCCATCCAAACCAGACTGGAAATAGACCTCATTGCTGGGTGCTAAATAAACCAATGGATTGCACCATGTTCACCAAGTAAATATGTTGCCAACACACCAATTTCTTTATTAGTATATAGCAATAACTGCAATAATCTTTTTAAAGGAATATTTTTTTTTTTGTTGAACTAGGGGAAAGAGGGACGGCTCAGCTATCAAGGAGTGCTGAGTCCTCTACACAAAGAGCTAGGAGATGGGGTGGTGGGTCCACTAACAAAGAGAGCCAGGGAGAAAAGAGGGATGGGTCCACCAACGAGTGCCAGGGGAAGATAGAGGGATGGGTCCACTAACAACGAGTGCCAGGGGAGATAGAGGGATGGGTCCACCAACAACGAGTGCCAGGGGAGATAGAGGGATGGGTCCACCAACAACGAGTGCCAGGGGAGATAGAGGGATGGGTCCACCAACAACGAGTGCCAGGGGAGATAGAGGGATGGGTCCACCAACAACGAGTGCCAGGGGAGATAGAGGAATGGGTCCACTAACAACAAATGCCAGGGGAGATAGAGGAATGGGTCCACTAACGAGTGCCAGGGGAGATAGAGGGATGGGTCCACTAACAACTGGTACCAGGGGAGATAGAGAAATGGGTCCACTAACGAGTGCCAGGGGAGATAGAGGGATGGGTCCACTAACAACGAGTGCCAGGGGAGATAGAGGCCTGGGTCCACTAACAATGAGTGCCAGGGGAGATAGAGGGATGGGTGGACTAACAACGAGTGCCAGGTGAGATAGAGGGATGGGTTGACTAACGACGAGTTCCAGGGGAGATGGAGGGATGGGTCCACTAACGAGAGTACCAGGGGAGATAGAGGGATGGGTCCACTAACAATGAGTGCCAGGGAAGATAGAGGGATGGGTCCACTAACAACGAGTGCAAGGGGAGAAGGTGGGATGGGTCCGTTAACAAGGAGTGCCAGTGGGGATGGAGCAGGTCTACTAACAAGGAGTGCCAGGGGAGCAGGAACAAGTCCATTCGAATAAAAAAAAAAATAAACTTGTAAAATATTTTACAGCAGACTTTTTATTAAAGTATATATAATATGGTTTGATACACCTTGGCCTATACGAATTATTTACATCAAGTTGCTCACGTTCACATATATAGCTAAAAACTAGCTCTACTTTTATCTTGATGATTAAAATTACATATGTTTTAGAATTGAATATAAAGACTGCCGAGCATTGTAGTAATTAAGTAATTCAGTATCAAGAACACCCAGCTAATGCTGCTTGGGAGTAAAACAGAAATTGTTCGGACAGCGTAGGCCCCAGCAGGCTGCAGAAAGGTACATGTGTAGATGTAGATGTGACCACGATGAGGAAAGTAAATTTGCTCAGCCACGTGTCTGTCCTATTGAAGTGCAGAGTGACTGTCAGCGGAAAGCATTGAAGCCTCAGAGCTGGAGCAGGGCCCTCTGCCCCAGCTAAGCAAACAGCACAAGGGACAGAACTGACCTTAAATGAGAAGAGCCCCTTGTGCTGGTGGCTGCTGTGTTGGTTGACATCTTCATTCATCTGTCTCCTCCTATCCCTACAGCTGTGCTCTTCTGGTGCTTTGGAGGTTCATACAGATGCTGGACCCTTCACAGGTACTTGTCAAGAGTAATGACTATGACAACTAACAGCCTGTGATAGCTCAGTCTGCTACATTCCCAGTCCATTAGGGTAGACAGAGTGCATAGATAACACGGCAGGAAGTGGACTGATCAATACAGGACGATGCTGATCTACTTCCCAAATCCCAGATCAATGACAGATTATCTCACAGCAGGTGTGTACAGAGGCCGCATTCTGAATCCTTGTCCCTACAGGGAGGACTCGGCTGACATAAATCAGATAACAGGGTTTTATTTAACCACTTGCCTACTGGCCACTTTCACCCCCTTCCTGCCCAGACCATTCATTTTCAGCTTTTACCGCTCACACTTAATGACAATTGCACAGCCAAACAACATTTTTATCATTTTTTTGAGACAGAGCTTTATTTTGGTGGTATTTAACCACTTGCCGACCGCCGCACGACTATCTACGTGGGCGGTCAGCCCCTCACAGGCAAAGTGACGTAGGGCTACGTCGCTCGCCTGTGAGGGTTTAGGGAGCGAGCGCGCGCCACCGGAGGCGCGCTCCCGCTCCCGCGTGGTCACAGACCCCCCCGCGCGTGTGACCGGCGGACCCGATCGCCGCCGGCCACTCTGCGATCGGCGGGGGAGAGGGAGAAAGTCAGGCAGCTTGTGTAAACAAGCTGCCTGTCATTCTCCTCTCTGTATGAGAGATGATCACATGGATCTACTATGTAGATCCATTGATCACTCTGCATACAGTTGAAGCCCCAGCCAATCACAGTTAGAATCACGCCCCTAGGGACACACACAGCCCCTCCCTCTCAAATAAAGTTAACCCCTTCACTACCAGTGTATTTTTACAGTAACAGTGCATATATATAGCACTGATTACTGTAGAAATGTCACTGGTAACCCCAAAAGTGTCAAAAATGTCAGTCAAGGGTCCGATCTGTCCGCCGCATTGTCGCAGTACCGCAAAAAAAAAAAAAAATCGCAGATCGCCGCCATTACGCGTTAAAAAAAAAAACAACAAAAATGACAAAAATCTTTCCCTTAGTTAGTAAACGCAATAACTTTTGCGCAAACCAATCAAAATACGCTTTTTGCGATTTTTTTTACCAAACATAGGTAGCATAAAACAAATTGGCCGAAAATATTAAAAAATTTTGATTTTTACATTTATTTTTGGGGGAATTTCATATAAAAAAAAGGGAAAAATATTGCTATTTTTGCAAAATTGACGCTCTTTTTTTGTTTATAGCGCGTGATCAAAAAATCGCACAGGTGATCAAATACCGCCAAAAGAAAGCTCTGTTTGTGGGAAAAAAAGGACGCCAAAATCGTTTAGGTACAGCGTCGCACGACCGCGCAATTGTCCGTTAAAGTCACGCAGTGCCGAATCGCAAAATACCCCCTGGTCAGGAAGGGGGTAAAATCTTCCGGGGCTTAAGTGGTTAATCACCACTGGGGTTTTTATTTTTTGCTGGACAAAAAAAAGACTGAAAATGAAAAAAAGAACATTTTTTAGTTTTGGTTATAAAATGTTCTAAAATAAGTAATTTCTTTCCTTCACTGATGTTCGCAGATGAGGCTGCACTGATAGGCTCAACTGGTGGGCACAGATAGGCTGCACTGATATGCGGCACTGACAGGAAACAAGGATAATCACTGCCCTAATTATCATTGTAGATGCCCCTGTGTGGATTTGACGGTTATCGTCTCTCCTCTTGCTGTGAGCGTGAGGAAAAGACGGCCGATAACCGGCAAACACTGTTTACACTGTGATTGGACAAAGCTGGTCACATGGTAAAAAGCCGCTGTGATTGGATCTTTACCCCGATTACAGTTCAATGCCGATGTGTGCTGCAGGGAGCGCCATCACGGGAGGATGCCCATAGACTCCCTCCCGGAAATGTGAACCCACACTGTAGCCGTCTTTCTGCTATAGTGCGGGCGGAATGTGTTTAACGTGGTTGAAAATACTAACATATACCCTGTGAAGTGAATGACCTCAGGTGATACACAGAGATGAAACCAACCCTCCTACATATGTTGCACCCATTTAGCAGTCTTCTCTTCACCTGTTCAAAGCCCAGAATTCCCTGAGCTGTGAAAAAACAGGGGGCAGGAAGCTGAAATTATACAAGTTGATTGGAGAAAAGGGACACCCCCCCAATCCCCCCCCCCCCCCAATCACACCGCACAGAGGAACAAAGCTGAGGCGGTCAATCATAGGATGTGCTGGAGATCCCTCCCCTATCACTTTTTTCATGAAAAAAGTGAAAACTTTTAGAAGTGACTCAAGTTGATAGAGGAACGAAGCAGCGGACAGAAATGACACTTAAGGGCCATACACACTATAAGATTTTCTGAAGACTTTTTCCTTCAGATTTACCTTTTCTATGTAGTGTAAGGGCCTGCCTGATTGCATACAAATTGAAAGTGTTTAGGTTTGACCTCATATTATATGGTTTTGGTAAATCTAAAGGAAAAAGTCTTCAGAAAATCTTATAGTGTGTATGGCCCATTAGTTCTCTTATTTGAAACAAGTACACACGGGATATACTTTGTTAATTTTTCATGCATGAGGTTTACAACCACTTTAAATCTAAAGAAAAACGTGTTGGCCCAATATCTTCTTTAATCCCTTGCCTACCCAGGTACCTTTATAAATGTTCTGGATTTCAGGGGGTAAACAAGCTCACGGCTGAGTTTGGTATTTTTTTTTCCCAGTCGGTTATTGGCTCTCATGTAAAAGTGATCGAGTGGCTGTAGAACCACCTCATCATTTTTACAGTACTTTGAAAGTAGCACCCCCTTTCTCCCCCTGCTGGTCCTGCAGGCTGCTGCCCGCTGTGCTTCAGACTCTCCTGTTCCTCTGAGGAGTCAAGGAACGTGGTAAACCAACTTAACGTTTTGAGCAGTAAGAACCTAGGGAACACGCGCTCCGCAATCTCCTCTTTGATAGATGAACCTGAAAGCGACAAGGATTTCATCACTTCCGAGTTCACAGCTGTTATTTCTCGGCTGCTGTAGCCGAGTAATCAGATAATCAAGCACAGTCTGTGTTCGATTACATAGTAGTTAAGGTTGAATAAAGACAATAGTCCATCCAGTTCAACCTGTGTAGGTGTGTGTGGCCGTAATGATTTCCCATACCCCTGAATGTTTTGATCCTTGAGATGTACGTCCAAGAGTCTTTTAAATGTAGCCATACTCCCCGCAGTTACCACCATTTGTGGTAGAGAATTCCACAATCTTATTGCCCTTACTGTAAAAAGCCCTCTGCGTAGCCCGATATTAAATCGCTTCTCCTCTAATCACATTGTATGGCCTTGTGTCCTCATGCATTCGTTGCAATTAGTTGCAGTGGAGGACATTGGGAGCCCAAAAGACCCCTGTTGTCTCCATAAAAAGGACCGGTCACCTGCCCACGCTATTACAAATAGGGTTTTTTTTTTAGCCTCCTTGTCATAGCAAAGTTAAAGTGGCTCTAAAGGCTCTTCACCTTCATGCATTCTACATGTGCAGCTACCCCCCAGCCCACCTTAATACTTACCTGAGCCCAATCTGGATCATGTGCACAAGAGCAGTGGCTCTCCCAGCGCTCTCCCTCCACATTGGCTCAGACACATCATTGGCTCCCACCAATCACAGCCAGGGAGGAAGGAGTGGTAGGCGTGGAATGAGCAGCCTTCTGGCTGTCTTGACACACAGATCGAAGCTTGGGAGGGAGCATGTATGAGCACCCTCAGAGCAAGCGGCTTTCCATGGGGGCACTCAGCAGAGGGGAGGAGCTAGGAGTGCAGAAGAGGGACCCGAGAAGAGGCGCATTGAGGCTTCTCTGTGTAAAACCACTGCACAGAGCAGGTATGGCATGACGGCTTATTAATTTAAAAAAAAAATACAAACTTTACAAAACATGGGGGGGGTGAGTAATGAGACTAAAATAAATGTAAAAAAAGGGGAATAAATAATAAATACAAAAAATATAATAATAAATAATAAAAAGTAAATAGGAATAATAACATAATAATTGCAGAATTGCCTTGGTAGTAGCAACTAGATACATATAATAGTTAGATTCCAATATATACACATAGGGGGGGGGGGGTACTTTTAGTATTCCTTTAAATAAAAGAAATTAAAAGAAGTTTCAAAATGTAATTGTAATAAAAAAAAAAAAATGTAAGGGCACCCCCCCCCCCCCCCACCCCATCCCATGAATACAAACATTTGTAGGACACGTAGATGTAAAAAGGTGTATGTAATGTATTGCTGCAAACGCCATAGAGATAGCAATCTTAGGGCCCTAAATCACAGTTACCTCTAAACGCATAACCTGTAAAAGTTTTTAAAACGTCAGTTATAGAATTTTTGTCCCCACTATTTAATGATAAAATGCACAAATTTGAGCCTCACCCTTTTTTTTTTTTTTTTTTTCAAACAAATTAACAAAATGTCTAATATAATGTTTTGCATGTACCTAAATATATTTTACTGTCATTTTTTCCTAGAAATGTGCATTCATTGCACAAAAATCATGCAACACGAAAAATTGCAATTGACACCATTTGATCTCACAGCCCGCCCCCCCCCCCCCCCCTTTAAAAAAATGATATATAATTAGTCATTTCATGGCAAAAAAAAAAAAAAAAATTGAGAATTTACCATGTACGCAAGGAGTAAACAAATTGTCCCAGTAGTAAATTAAAGCCCCATAATAGCTGCAGGGACGGGGGAATGGAATTTGTGGGGGGGATTAATAAAATTAAGAAAACCACAGTCATTTCTCCAATAAGCTTCTGATACAATAAGGGATCAGATGTCAGCAAAGTGAATAATGCTGTAATTTTCTGGATTTTTAGTGTAATATGGCTTTCTAAATCCCCGAGAGTGGCCAGATGTTCTTGTATCAGTGCGATGAGCTCAACTGCCCAGATGTCTTAATAGCCAGGTGGAAGCACATTTTGATAAATAGCATTAAGTGAGTTTAAAGTGTTACTAAACCCAGGACTCTGCAGTCACTATATCTGGTCTCCCCAGGAGCCTGCAGTCACTATACCTGGTCTCCCCAGGAGCCTGCAGTCACTATATCTGGTCTCCCCAGGAGCCTGCAGTCACTATATCTGGTCTCCCCAGGACTCTGCAGTCACTATATCTGGTCTCCCCAAGAGCCTGCAGTCACTATAACTGGTCTTCCCAGGAGCCTGCAGTCACTACATCTGGTCTCCCCAGGACTCTGCAGTCACTATATCTGGTCTCCCCGGGAGCCTGCAGTCACTATATCTGGTCTCCCCGGGAGCCTGCAGTCACTATATCTGGTCTCCCCAGGAGCCTGCAGTCACTATATCTGGTCTCCCCAGGAGCCTGCAGTCATTATATCTGGTCTCCCCAGGAGCCGGCAGTCACTATATCTGGTCTCCCCAGGAGCCTGCAGTCACTATATCTGGTCTCCCCAGGAGCCTGCAGTCACTATATCTGGTCTCCCCAGGAGCCTGCAGTCACTATATCTGGTCTCCCCAGGACTCTGCAGTAACTATATCTGGTCTCCCCAAGAGCCTGCAGTCACTATAACTGGTCTTCCCAGGACTCTGCAGTCACTATATCAGGTCTCCCCAAGAGCCTGCAGTCACTATAACTGGTCTTCCCAGGAGCCTGCAGTCACTATATCTGGTCTTCCCAGGACTCTGCAGTCACTATATCAGGTCTCCCCAAGAGCCTGCAGTCACTATAACTGGTCTTCCCAGGAGCACTATAACTGGTCTTCCCAGGAGCCTGCAGTCACTACATCTGGTCTTCCCAGGACTCTGCAGTCACTATATCAGGTCTCCCCAAGAGCCTGCAGTCACTATATCTGGTCTCCCCAGGAGCCTGCAGTCACTATATCTGGTCTCCCCGGGAGCCTGCAGTCACTACATCTGATCTTCCCAGGACTCTGCAGTCACTACATCAGGTCTCCCCAAGAGCCTGCAGTCACTATAACTGGTCTTCCCAGGAGCCTGCAGTCACTACATCTGGTCTTCCCAGGACTCTGCAGTCACTACATCTGGTCTCCCCGGGAGCCTGCAGTCACTATATCTGGTCTCCCCGGGAGCCTGCAGTCACTATATCTGGTCTCCCCGGGAGCCTGCAGTCACTATATCTGGTCTCCCCGGGAGCCTGCAGTCACTATATCTGGTCTCCCCGGGAGCCTGCAGTCACTATATCTGGTCTCCCCGGGAGCCTGCAGTCACTATATCTGGTCTCCCCAGGAGCCTGCAGTCATTATATCTGGTCTCCCCAGGAGCCTGCAGTCACTATATCTGGTCTCCCCAGGAGCCTGCAGTCACTATATCTGGTCTCCCCAGGACTCTGCAGTAACTATATCTGGTCTCCCCAAGAGCCTGCAGTCACTATAACTGGTCTTCCCAGGACTCTGCAGTCACTATATCAGGTCTCCCCAAGAGCCTGCAGTCACTATAACTGGTCTTCCCAGGAGCCTGCAGTCACTATATCTGGTCTCCCCAGGACTCTGCAGTAACTATATCTGGTCTCCCCAAGAGCCTGCAGTCACTATAACTGGTCTTCCCAGGACTCTGCAGTCACTATATCAGGTCTCCCCAAGAGCCTGCAGTCACTATAACTGGTCTCCCCAGGAGCCTGCAGTCACTATATCTGGTCTCCCCAGGACTCTGCAGTAACTATATCAGGTCTCCCCAAGAGCCTGCAGTCACTATATCTGATCTTCCCAGGAGCCTGCAGTCACTATATCTTGTCTCCCAAGGACTCTGCAGTCACTATATCTGGTCTCCCCAAGAGCCTGCAGTCACTATAACTGGTCTTCCCAGGAGCATGCAGTCACTACATCTGGTCTTCCCAGGACTCTGCAGTCACTATATCTGGTCTCCCCGGGAGCCTGCAGTCACTATATCTGGTCTCCCCAGGAGCCTGCAGTCACTATATCTGGTCTCCCCAGGAGCCTGCAGTCACTATATCTGGTCTCCCCAGGAGCCTGCAGTCACTATATCTGGTCTCCCCAAGAGCCTGCAGTCACTATAACTGGTCTTCCCAGGACTCTGCAGTCACTATATCAGGTCTCCCCAAGAGCCTGCAGTCACTATATCTGGTCTCCCCAGGAGCCTGCAGTCACTATATCTGGTCTCCCCAAGAGCCTGCAGTCACTATAACTGGTCTTCCCAGGACTCTGCAGTCACTATATCAGGTCTCCCCAAGAGCCTGCAGTCACTATAACTGGTCTTTCCAGGAGCCTGCAGTCACTATAACTGGTCTTCCCAGGAGCCTGCAGTCACTATAACTGGTCTTCCCAGGACTCTGCAGTCACTATATCAGGTCTCCCCAAGAGCCTGCAGTCACTATATCTGGTCTCCCCGGGAGCCTGCAGTCACTACATCTGATCTTCCCAGGAGCCTGCAGTCACTATATCTTGTCTCCCAAGGACTCTGCAGTCACTATATCTTGTCTCCCAAGGACTCTGCAGTCACTATATCTTGTCTCCCAAGGACTCTGCAGTCACTATATCTTGTCTCCCAAGGACTCTGCAGTCACTATATCTTGTCTCCCAAGGACTCTGCAGTCACTATATCTGGTCTCCCCATGACTCTGCAGTCACTATATCTGGTCTCCCACAGTACACAGAACATGGAAATGCAATTATTTTAGTAAATCTAAATGGCTAAATACCTTTTCTCATTAGCAGTATATAGCAGACTTGTGACTTCTATCAGTGTCTGGCCAAGCACTGGTAAAACTTGTAGGAGGAGTTTTCTGACTGTCCTATGAGACTGTAAGACCCCTGACCATCTGTCTGGACAGTACTGATTGGCCCTGTGCTGATCACATGCACCCTCCCAAGAAAAAAAAAAAAAAAAAACCCTACTTCTTTAGAAATACTCATCAAACTGAGCATGTGCAGCCTGACTCCATAGACTCTGTGTTATCTGGAAATTATCAGGGGAGAGTGGAAGGAGGTGGAGGATCAGACAGCATTTTAACACAATTCAGAAGATTAACCCCTTAGGTTCCACAGTGAGTATAACAAGCATGCTTTACTCATATACAGACTGATTTTACTGTTGTGGGTTTAGAAACTGTGGGTTTAACTGCATCCAATCATCTGCTACAGCCAAATAAAATAGCCCATTTAAGAGATTTATTTTCTGCCACAAGATGCCCTCTGTCCAATGGCCTGCATCACTCACTTCCTCTGAGCCCAGGTCATCTTGAACCCACCCCTGGCCTGTGACTGTGCAGTGAAAAGAGAAAACAGCACAACATTTACATGCAGGTGACCCTATAAAAACACCTAAATGTGATGCTGAACCTCCATGATGGGAAGAATAACTGAAATCCAATGAAGGAAAGGGGCGGGCAGGGGTGGAAAGGGCCAGGAAATGAGGCAGGCTGTATTTGACTTACTGCAGCTTCCAACGCACATTGCTAGTAGCTCACAGTGTGCAGTAAGATCAGAATAAGCAATTTCAGCCTGTACAACTGTGCAAAACTGAAAGGCAGGCTGGAGTTCGGCTTTAAAGGTTTCTCCACCATCAGTGGGCTGAGTGTTCTCCTCTCCGAGTGGATGGGAAATATATAGCGCTCTTATAATGGCTGACAGCTCACACAGACGTGGCGGAGGAGGGGGGGAGAGGAGACATTTATATCAGTCATGTTAGTGTCTCGGGAGTCTAGGCTTTCTAGGATCTGAGTGTTAATATAAATGAGATAATCACACAGATGAGGCTAAAATAAGAATTACTGAGAAGTAATTAGTCTTTGCAGAAGAAGGCATGGCTAATTATCTGAGGAACTGGAGGGGGGGGGCAGCCTACAGCGAGAACCTGTCTACAGACACCCAAATCACTCAACCCCTCTATGGATTAATGAGATTTTGGAAGCACATCTGTAGTCTGCTGGTACACCAAGACTGGAAAGATTGCAGGGATACGGGTCAGCCGCTAGATACAAGTTATATGGGGTAAGTGTAATTAAAGCCAGCAACTCCAGGCAAGCAAAATAATTAATTGAGCTACTAATGTAATTGCAGAACCAATGCAGAGGAGGGAGGGGGGCGCTAACATTCACTGATCACTAATATAGAGGGGGTGGGAAGGAATTCACTGCTAACCACCAAAGCAAATGGGAAAAGGGGGGTGGGGGTTGTGTTAAATTTCACAGCCACTGGGGGGGGGGGTTAATAGTACTGACACCAAAGCTTAGAATTATTTTTTGCATCTACTGCCACCAATGCTGGGGGTTATTATTGCATCCGCTGACACCAATGCTGGGGGTTATTATTGCATCCGCTGACACCGATGCTGGGGGTTATTATTGCATCCAATGCCACCAATGCTGGGGGTTATTATTGCATCCGCTGACAGCAAAGCTGGGGGTTATTGTTGCATCCGCTGACAGCAAAGCTGGGGGTTATTGTTGCATCCGCTGACACCAAAGCTGGGGGTTATTATTGCACTTAATGACACCAATGTTGGGGGTCATTATTACATCCACTGATCCCTATGTTGAGGGTGATTATTGCATCCGCTGACTCCAAATGTTGGCGGTTATTACTACATAGACTGACCTCAATATTGGGGGTTAATACTACATCCACTGATGCCTATGTTGGGGGTATTATTGCATCCACTGACATCTATATTGGGGGTTATTACTGCAACTGGGAATGCCTATGCTGGGGGTTATTATTATATCACTAACCCCATTGCTGGGGGTAATTACTATGTCTGCCGACGCCTATGCTCTGGGTTATTATTGCATCCGCTGACACCTATGCTGGGGGTTATTATTCCACTTGCCAACGCCTACACTGGGGGTTATTACTGAATCCACTGACTCCTATGCTGGGGGTTATTATTGCATCCGCTGACCCCTACGCTGGGGGTTATTATTGCATCCGCTGACACCCAAGCTGGGGGTTATTATTGCATCCGCTGACCCCTATGCTGGGGGTTATTATTGCATCCGCTGACCCCTATGCTGGGGGTTATTATTGCATCAGCTGACCCCTATGCTGGGGGTTATTATTGCATCCGCTGACCCCTATGCTGGGGGTTATTATTGCATCCGCTGACCCCTATGCGGAGGGTTATTATTGTATCCGCTGACCCCTATGCTGGGGGTTATTATTGCATCCGCCGACACCTACGCTGGGGGTTATTATTGCACCTAAAGACGCCTACACTGGGTGGTTATTACTGCATCCGCTGACGCCTATGCTGGGGGTTATTCCTTGCCTTCACACGTATGCTGAGGGTTATTATTGCATCCACTGACCCCAAAGATGGGAGTTAATATTTCAGCCACTGATTCCCCACCCCCCATTATTGGCGATTTTTGTATTCCAACTTCTGCAGCGTGCATTGCAATAAGCTGCACAACATTTTTGAGTGATGAGGTGTGAAAATGTGCTGCTTCTGCATGGCCCTCAAGTGTTGGAGGCTGCAATTTTCAAGTTCACCATCACTGACCTAGCCCTTACCTCCCCATTTATAAAATGCACTGTCGCTGCCTCCTTTTTGGAGACAGGCTCCTATATTTTGGATTACATTTAAAGTAAGAGGATTCCACATACAACTGCATCTATAAACCTTTACAGCAATGGTGGATATTTTTTCAGGAATAATATCAGAAGGGGTAGGGGGTGGCTCTCTGGAAATAAACAAACAAGTAAACGGAGAGTGCAGGAACATATGTATAATACATGAGGCTGCCTGTGGATGAATGCATACCGCCACATTACACTCTGCTGCTCCCAGCATTAATTATTCATTCAGCTTTGGCCTATTTGCTTACATGTTAATAAGGCTCTGTGTCAGTCTCTGCAGAGAATGGTTGAACATTCCAACACAATCAATGCGCCGTCTGGCTGGACAAGACCGTTGTCTATTAAACCTGGATATGGATGGCTTATGGGGGCAGGATAGGTCTTTACACAGGAAGCAACCATGATTAGACAAGCAGTAAAGCAGAGTAAATGTGGGCCGAACTCACATCAACCAATCACAATTATTGTGAGCATGCTTCCTCTAGTGTAAGCCAATCTACAGGGTTTGTGGGGGTAGGATGTACATCATGATTTAGAGCTTACACAAAGCTGAGGAATCTCACCCCCAGCGACAGCACTGGGCCAATCACCAAACACCAGCATGGTCATGTGGGCGGAAGGGGTGTAGTTTATATGCCTGCCATACTTTTAAGTAAGGATCGTCTGATTATCGGCAAAGCCGATATATGGAGGGCCAATATGGACTTTCCCTGATATATCGGAATCGGCTTTTGATTTACCGATATTGCCGATATTGTGGGAAAGTGCATGTACCGGGGGGATGCCTGCAGCTAGAGGCATCACCCGGTACCAGTGTCCATAGCTGACGGTCGGCTGTCTTGTAATGACAACAACTGATGCGGCTGAGCAGCCGCTCGGCTCTCATTCCAAGGAGTGGTAGGGGACGCCCCCCCCTCCTGCCACCTTCCGCGGCTCGCCAGGGTCTCCTGTCCCACCAGGAGACCCGGGCATCCTACCTTTACCACCGCCGTCTGACCGGGTCTCCATCTGCACCGCCGCCGTCTGACCGAGTATCCATTTCTTTGAATTCGGCGCCGCTGAGTACCCGGAAGTGGTCATGTCTTGACATCACTTCTGGGTACTGGCGGTGCAGAATTCAAAACCTTACAGCATTCAAAAACAGCCAAACTTGGCGTTTTGAATGCTTTAAGTGCAGAGGAGGGGTTTGGGGTATTTAGACCCCCAGATCCCTCCACCACAGTACCTGTAGACATTAAAAAAAAAAAAAAAGTTTTAATGTCCGAAAATATCGGCAGATATGGGCCGATACCGATATCCAATGACTAAAATATCGGTAAAAAAATGATATCGATCGATCACTACTTTGAAGAACTGGAGAGTTGTCTTTGCTCAAGGCCAGCGTTTAACCTTTTTTCAGTCAAGGCACCCCTTAAAAATGATGCGACAGTCTCGAGGCACCCCATTCTAAAATGTAAAAAGCTATTCTAATAGTTTTACATAATACAGCAACATACACAAGTCCAAGTAGGACACCCGATGTTTGAGGTGATTTATTCTTCCAAAGCAAATATACTTTTGCAAACCGGTGCAGACTAGTATTCCAATGTTTCTCTTCTCCCTCAGTTCTTCTGCATCACTCAAGCTAATGTCACCCCAACGCTGATGGAAAGGGGCAGGGGAGGGTCAAACAAAGATACTATGCAGGTGACCGACATCCCCTTTATCAATGGATGATGCCATTGGTTGTTAGGATGCTGACAGCTAGAAAATTGTAATGGTGCACAATAAAAACTTGTGACTTAGTGTAACTAAAAGGCAGGCTTCATCCACACGCCGGCTTGTATACAATTTTTGTGCAATTTTTAGACATTTTGCCAAGGTAGCCCTGAAGTGACCTCCAAGCAGTCAAATTGTAAAAGCAAAGATTTTTCAGGAATCTTATTGTAGTCTCTTTAATAGAAAATGAATGGCACATCAATGATGTCATTAGGCCCCATTGTTGGTGTCATTGGGAGGAATTGTGCCCCTTTTCATTGGTGTCAGTGGAGGGAATTATGCTCCATTAATTGAAGTCAGTAGATGAAATAGTGTTCCAAGTAGGGATAGACCCGATTATCGGCAGGGCCGATATGCACTTTCCCCGATATATCGGTATCGGCCCCGAAACTGGCCAATATGGACGATATTTTTGTGATGTCATTCTGCCTTCTTAGACCGCCTCCCTCGCGGGAGTGTATCACAGCCATACACTCACCCACAGCAGCCCGATGGCAGCCAGCCACCCACATCCACAGGCCCAGTTCCAGCCACAGGCACTGTACCAGTGAGCCAGCCAGCCACTCACAGGCCCTTTACCTGCCAGCCACAGGCACTGTACAAGCCACCCTCCCACCACAGGGTGCCAGACAGCCAGCCACCCACCACAGGGTGCCAGCCAGCCACCCACCCACCCACGACAGGGTGCCGGCCAGCCACCCACCCACCACAGGGTGCCGGCCAGCCACCCACCCACCACAGGGTGCTAGCCAGCCACCCACCCACCCACCACAGGGTGCCGGCCAGCCACCCACCCACCCACCACAGGGTGCCGGCCAGCCACCCACCACAGGGTGCCGGCCAGCCACCCACCACAGGGTGCCAGCCAGCCACCCACCACAGGGTGCCAGCCAGCCACCCACCACAGGGTGCCAGCCAGCCACCCACCACAGGGTGCCAGCCAGCCAGCCATTAAGCATCAAACAAAAATTAACATTTTCAGTACCAGATTTGTATCAAAAATTGTCTTTATTTTTCAATTCATTTTGTACAAAATATCAGCTGATACCGATACGTTGTGACCAAAATATCGGTATCGGCCCTGAAAAAAAAAATACATATCAGTCTATCCCTAGTTCCAAGGGCCAGATAAACGCAAGCAAAGGGCCACATCTGGTCCTGGGGCCACAGTTTGGAGACCACTGCGGTATATCATAGATGCCGTTATCCGCCTCTCTGTAACTTGGGTTTGTACAGTGGGGTTTTTTTTAACCGTTTTTCTATTTAATACGGTAAAACTTGAATAAACTTTTTGTAAAAGAATCAGCTCCGTAGACAAGGATGGGAGTCCTCTCATCTCACAGTGCCGGATTCTCTCTTATCCCATCTGCGAAGGTAAAGAGAGAGGGAAAGAGTTTCTTGTTCTGAAGATGAATTGCATCCTGCTGAGTGCATCGCTTGCAGCTACAAATTTAATTGGTTTGAACTTCTAGGTTGTGATTGCCAGAGGCAGATCTCCCGAATTCCCCTAGAAAGGCTTTCTCTACATTCCACGCACATTTTTCTCACTGTATCGGACCGCCAACTCCACGCTGAGCATCTAGTCCATCGCCGCGGAAGAGCCCAGACCCACAATAAACATGGGAACTAATTAAGATGATGGGTTGACAGGACGATGTTGCCCAGCTCCACCAAGGACATACTGCCATACTTCCCTGAACAATGGAGATGTGCTGCTAAAGATGATAGAATTCATAAATACGTCAGCACTCATGGCGGAACATTTCATTTCATTGTACGCATACAGGAGCGGTAAGCAAAAGCAAAAAGAATCACTTTAAAATTAAAGAACTGTGGGAAGGCTATGCACATATTCTTAAAGTGTTACTAAACCCACAACAGTAAAATCTGTATATGCAGTAAAGCATGCTTGTTATACTCACTGTGGAAACCTAAGGGGTTAATTCAAAAGGCTGTTTGATCCTGTCTTCTCAGATCCTTCCCTTCTTTTACAGTCCCCAATCCATCTCCTGATAGAACAGAGCCTTGGGGAACTCTGCACATGCTCAGTTTGGTGTGTATTGCTTTTTTTTTTTTTTTTTTTTTGGAGGGGGCATGTGATCAGCACAGGGCCAATCAGCACTGCCCAGACCAGGGATCCTCAAACTACGGTCCTCCAGCTGTTGCGGAACTACACATCCCATGAGGCATTGTAAAACTCTGACATTCACAGACATGACAAGGCATGATGGGAATTGTAGTTCCTGAACTGGAGGGCCGTAGTTTGAAGACTTCTGGTCCAGACAGAAAGTCAGGGGGTCATGCAGCCTCACTGGACCGTCAGGGGAGATTGAAAGCTCCTCCTAAAAGCTTTAGCCAGACACTGATAAAAGTCACAAGACTGATATATACTGCTGATGGGAAAAGGCATTTAGCCATTTATATTTACTAAAATAATTGCATTTCCATGGTCTGTGTACTGTGGGAGACCAGATATAGTGAATGCAGGCTCTTGGGTTACTAAGACTTTAACAAGCAGTGTGACGGACTAGGCGTGCAGAGAGAACACACAAGGAGGAAAAATCACACGAAACCCACCACGCGAGCGTTTATTTGGGAACTTGAGGGTACAGGAGGGGCAGCAATAGGACACAGCACAGAGAAATAGTCCACAGGGCCACAATGTATACTAGTACAGGTAAAAAAGGCGATGGAATGGCGATAGGGCACAGCAAGAAGAGATGATCCTCAAGGCATTAATATGGCACAGCAAGGCAAGCACAGTCCACAGGGCAACACAAACCCACATCAAGGGAGAATGGTCCTCAGGGCAGTAATATGGCACAGCAAATGGGAACAGTCCACATGGCCATAGCAAGGCAAAGCAAGGGGAAACAGATCCTCAGAGCGGTAGAATG
Source organism: Pelophylax lessonae (assembly GCF_965119305.1). Classification (NCBI taxonomy): domain Eukaryota; kingdom Metazoa; phylum Chordata; class Amphibia; order Anura; family Ranidae; genus Pelophylax; species Pelophylax lessonae. The sequence continues at coordinate 722,829,123 of NC_138769.1, read as the reverse complement.
GCACAGGTTAAGCACCCATGGAGAGGAAATATGGCACAGCAAAGAAAAACAAACAAAGCATGCCAAGAGGGAATAGTCCTCAGGGCGGTAGGTAACAGGGCACAGCAAGGGTTAAGTCCCACTGGGCAGTAATATGGCACAGCATGGGTTACCAGTCCAGGGAATGACAATTTGAGATAGACCGAAAAAAGTGTTTTCAGCATTTTGCTGTTGCAGAAAAAGGTGTCAATAATGGCACCGAAAAAGCATGCGATTGTCGCAATTTTACTGTTTTAGTTATGGCGTGCTTTTCATAGGTCATGTGACTCAAAAAAGGCATAAAAAAAGGTAACACGGGTGTGTTATTGATGCGTTCTTGCTGCGTTTTCAATGCATTTCAACAGGGAAGTGCGTTAGAATTTGCCCATAAAAAGGATGCATTTTTCTTAAGCTTTTCTTGTGCTAAAAGGTGCCGATACTGGCCGACAAAAACTCATTCATTTAAATTCAATATATTAATTAAAAAGTTGAATACAATACAATTGTATTTCATTTTCCAATATATTAATTAAAAAGTTGAATACAATACAATTGTATTTCATTTTCTTTAAAAACGGTCTTTTCAGTTTCGGCCAAATACATCCTGAATTTTCGGTTTCGGCACCAAAATCCATTCGGTGCACCTCTAGTGACAATAGGAACGTTCATGGACTCTTGCTTGGCCGCCTGGCCACAGGTGAGGTAGTCTGGGTGATGGGTGGATTGTCCTGGGGGGGTCTGTAGCAAAGTCTCACTTAGGGATGCACCGAATATTCGGCGGACGAACATTATTCGGCCGAAAATAGAGAAAATGGCACTTTCGGTGTTTGGCCGAATAAATCAAAAGGCCGAATAATTTTGAGCCGAACAATGTCTCACCTTCCTCATTGAGGCTCGCGGTCCTCTATTATGATCTATGTAAAAAATGTCCTCTGCAGTAAGTAACCCTCTGATAATGTATGCATGATCCTCTGTAGCTTCCGCCCTGACCGCTCACCTTCCTCATTGCGGCTCGCGGCTCCCTTCTCACACGCCGCCGGTGTCCTCCTGTCCGGCCGCGAGTAGGGGGTGTGACGTCACGCGCGCGTCCCGCCCCCTGCTCCTGACTGGCGGCTCCTTCACACTAGGTCCACGCCCCGCCCCCTGTTTGCGGCTTTTGGCTCTGGCTGCAGTTCAGGTATGTGATGTGGAGCTGAGCACATTTGGGGGAGAAGAATACGGTAGCTGGCAGCTGCACAAGCATTAGTGTGCAGACTGCCATATGTTGTTGCCACTTGCCATGCTAATTATATTAGAGTGCCCTATAAAGTGCCCCTGGACATAAAATGTGGCCATTAGCGTGCCCGTTATTTTATGCTAAGGGACATGCTGATGAGCATATTTTATGTTAAGGGGCACTCTGATGAGCATATTTTATGTTAAGGGGCACTCTGATGAGCATATTTTATGTTAAGGGGCACTCTGATGGGCATATTTTATTTTAAGGGGCACGCTAATGGGCATATTTTATGTTAAGAGCAACGCTGATTTAAATGTTTTGTTTTGCCCATCAGAGTGCCCCCTAACATAAAATGTGCCCATCAGCGTGCCCCTTATTTTATGCTAAGGGACATGCTGATGAGCATATTTAATGTTAAGGGGCACTCTGATGAGCATATTTTATGTTAAGGGGTACTCTGATGAGCATATTTTATGTTAAGGGGCACTCTGATGGGCATATTTTATTTTAAGGGGCACGCTAATGGGCATATTTTATGTTAAGAGCAACGCTGATTTAAATGTTTTGTTTTGCCCATCAGAGTTCCCCCTAACATAAAATGTGCCCATCAGCGTGCCCCCTAAAAATTGGCAAAATAAATGGAAAAAAATGCGAAACACCGCGTTCGGTATTCGGCCTTCGGCCAATCATTTCATTATTATTCGGCTTCGGCCAAGAATTTCATTTCGGTGCATCCCTAGTCTCAGGAGCCTGAATCCAGAGAGGGAGACGAGCAGGAGGTGTAGGCAGAGGTTCACTCCTAGAGGCCTAACCTCAGTCTGGGGTCCTCACAGGTACAAATAGCATTGAGGGCTGGCAGCAGGTAACGAACTAGGACCGTTTCCCCCTGCTCAGGTAAATAATCCCGTGTCGGGGCGCAATCTCCACACTGTGGAGCAATTCATCCCTAAATGACATAACAGAAAGCAATTTACGTTCCCAGCAGAGACTCAGCGTCTAAGCTCTATACTATGGTGGTCACTCCATGCTGGCTGAGGACCCCAGAAGAGGCGGATTGGGGCTGCTCTGTGCAATACCTATGCATAAAGCAGCCAAGTATGACATGTTTGTGAATTTAAAAATAAAACAAATTCCTTTACAATTTAAGATCTGCATACGACTTCAGCTTTCTGTATTCCTGGATCTACAGATTGCTTTGCCTTGCAGATAATAATATCCTCATTAGCAATGACTTTGGCGGAGCTTGCATCCTCCTGAACAAGTCTCTGCAGGTGCGACTAGGATTTGGCGTGGCTGTATCCAAAAGATGGCAAGGATTGACAAAGGAGCTCAGCAACACAATATAAATACGTGACAGGCAGTGACTGCACACATAGTCATCCAGTATTCCATCCACGCCTCTTGGTCACAACAATCATAATACTTAAAAGACAGACAGCTGGATTCATTAAAATAGTTTTCCCTTTGAGACCCAGGAATGCCAGCATATGTTTCTTCAAGAGAGTAGAGCAGGAGACACTTTTCCATATTAGATCTATCTTTTTGAAGCCCTGACAAATTGGGCATTTTTCTGACCTCCGTTATGCGTTGGTGTTGGGATTGTCTTTTTACCTGATCCTATGTTGTGAAAAAAACGTATATCTGGACTTCTAATTCTTGGTGAGGAGTTTCAGTCTTACATTCTGCCAGTCCAGAATTCACTTACTCTGTCCAAACACTACAATTTGGTAAAAGATAACCATAGAGTAGTGGCCTCCAAACTGCGGCTCATGGGTTGGAAGTGGCTCTTGATGATAAATGATGGGGCACCATTCCCACGCCCGCAATGGCGCCAGCAGTGGGGCACCGTTCCCACATCCGCAATGGCGCCAGCGATCGGGCGCCATTCCCCCCCCAATGGCGCCAGCGATCGGGCACCATCCCCCCCCCCCCAACGGCACCAGGATGGGGGATCATTATCCACCACTGACACCAGCAATGGGGCACCATTCCACCCCCCCCCCACAGACGCCAAAGATGGGGCACAAACCCCCCCCACTGACACCAACGATGGGGCACAATTCCCCCCACTGACACCAACGATGGGGCACAATTCCCCCCACTGACACCAACGATGGGGCACAATTCCTCCCACTGACACCAACGATGGGGCACAATTCCCCCCCACTGACACCAACGATGGGGCACAATTCCCCCCACTGACACCAATGATGGGGCACAATTCCCCCCACTGACACCAATGATGGGGCACAATTCCCCCCACTGACACCAATGATGGGGCACAATTCCCCCAATGACACCAATGATGGGGCACTATTCCCCCCACTGACACCAACGATGGGGCACAAATCCCCCCCCACTGACACCAACGATGGGGCACAAATCCCCCCCCACTGACACCAACGATGGGGCACAATTCCCCCCACTGACACCAACGATGGGGCACTATTCCTCCCACTGACACCAACGATGGGGCACAATTCCTCCCACTGACACCAACGATGGGGCACAATTCCTCCCACTGACACCAACGATGGGGCACAATTCCCCCCACTGACACCAACGATGGGGCACAATTCCCCCCACTGACACCAATGATGGGGCACAATTCCCCCCACTGACACCAATGATGAGGCACAATTCCCCCAATGACACCAATGATGGGGCACTATTCCCCCCACTGACACCAACGATGGGGCACAAATCCCCCCACTGACACCAACGATGGGGCACAAATCCCCCCCACTGACACCAACGATGGGGCACAATTCCCCCCCACTGACACCAACGATGGGGCACAATTCCCCCCCACTGACACCAACGATGGGGCACAATTCCCCCAATGACACCAATGATGGGGCACTATTCCCCCCCAATGACACCAAAGTTAGGGTGTTCTTTACTCCCACTGGCCACATTCTGGCCCTCCAAAGCCTAAAGGACAATAAGCCGAACCTTTGTTTAGAAAGTTTGGAGACACTTAACCTAAAGTATCTCCCCACCCTTTCACCAAGATTTGCACTCCTCTCTGTTTTTGTTACAGATATTTGCACACTTCCTCTGGTGAAACCGTTGGCAGCAGGAAAAAGTCAGAGTAATCTTACCAACAGAACCCCAGATAGCAGTAAAAACCTTACAGGAGTTACATACCTTACCAAGAAAGGTTTTTGGCTTGACATATACTCTTATGCTCAGCTTTTGCAATAAACCCAATCAGGACTGGTTCTCTTTACCAAAAAAAACTCTACCTAAAGGCTCATTCAAACCATGCATTCAAAGATGCATTTTTTCAGAGTAACCAAAATACAGACATTCATTTTTTTTTTTTTTTGTTAAAGCAATAGTGGGCTGGAGATGCCTGCCAACATCAGGGTGGGGACATCCTCTTCTGAGCTTGTTCCTGAGAGTTGGAGACATTGGCCGTATCACTGAGATGTACCACTGACACCCGGTGTTATACAGATCGTACCCAGAGCGAAGAACAGCACCGTGATCTGGGAGAATAGTTTGCTGTTTACTTTGTTTAGAGATAGGAATGGGGAACAAGCCATTTACAGAGATGTACAGGAACAAGATGAAGATAAACGATCCAATAAATGTGTCCAGACATTAGATCCACCTTTCCCAACCATTCTAACACAGAGGAACCCTTCAGGTCTACACTTCATGGTATATAAAGCTGCCCATACATTGGCCAAACTAGCAGATTTCTCCATCTACACTTCACAGTATGGACAGACGAATCTCCCGCTGTGCCCATTGCACTAGGACAGCCGTCCCCACCACCGGTAGGCTGACAAGACCCTAGGAGGCCCGCCTAGACCGGCCCCCCTAGGCCCCGGGGGGCCAGCCAAAACCGGCTCCCCTAGACCCGGGGGCCAGCCAAAAACGGCCCCCCTAGACCCGGGGGCCAGCCAAAAATGGCCCCCCTAGATCCGGGGGCCAGCCAAAAACGGCCCCCCTAGACCCAGGGGCCAGCCAAAAACAGCCCCCCTAGACCCAGGGGCCAGCCAAAACCAGCCCCCTCTAGACCCGGGGGCCAGCCAAAACCGGCCCCTCTAGACCCGGGGGCCAGCCAAAACCGGCCCCTCTAGACCCGGGGGCCAGCCAAAACCGGCCCCTCTAGACCCGGGGGCCAGCCAAAACCGGCCCCTCTAGACCCGGGGGCCAGCCAAAACCGGCCCCTCTAGACCCGGGGGCCAGCCAAAACCGGCCCCCCTAGTCCCCGAGGCCAGCCAAGACCGGCCCCCCTAGACCCTGGGGGGCCAGCCTAGACCGACCCCCTAGACCCCGGGGGGCCAGCCTAGACCGACCCCCTAGTCCCCGGGGGGCCGGCCTAGACCGACCCCCTAGACCCCTGGGGGCCGGCCTAGACCAACCCCCTAGACCCCTGGGGGCCGGCCTAGACCAACCCCCTAGACCCCTGGGGGCCAGCCAAAAACTGGCCCCCCTAGACCCCTGGCGGGCCAGCCAAAAACCAGCCCCCCTAGACCCTGGGGCCAGCCAAGACCGGCCCCCCCTAGACCCGGGGGCCAGCCAAGACCAGCCCCCCTAGACCTGGGGCCAGCCAAGACCGGCCCCCCTAGACCCGGGGGCCAGCCAAGACCGGCCCCTGGTCTGAGAGGCAGAAACGACTCACTGCTCAAGAAATCCCAACCAAACTCTGGAGAAACCCTATAGTGTCACATAACCCTGGTCTAGAAGGGCTGTATTAGACGATGGATGTATTTAGTTGGATCAGTTGATAATCCAATGTCAGTTGGGCATTCCAAAAAAAAAAAAAAGAACACCCAGGGTACAAAGACAGCGAGTAAATAAGACACTTCTCCTGATTGGTGCATGCATTGTGATTGTTTTATAGAACTGTACATTCTGCACCCCACATTAAAAAGGTCCCTATATACAAAACTCACCAAACAATCTTTCCTAAAGTGACTCCATCGCATAAAGCTGAACTCAATCATCAAAACACACATTTACAGTACATATATGGAAGTGGTTTTATCTGCCAAAGGATTTTGTATTTATGTCCATCCAGTTTTGAGATTTACACAGCTCTGCCATACAGCACAGCCCTGTCTGGCAGGGCAGAACAGCTGATCTCTCTCTGCTGCAGCTCAGTAACAGTTACAGGTGGTGCCCCTTTCCAGCCTGTGATTGGACAGTGATAAGAGAAGCAGCTGATGATCTCATCTCTCTGTCACTTGGCTCTCTTCTTCTATCAGCATGCTTCTTACACTACATCACCATTGAATGGCTCCTTGTGCTGCTTCTAGTTCCCCCAGTCTGAGTTCTGCTGTACATGGATTGCAAGAGGCTGATAACACACAAATCCAAGCAGAGTTTTAAACTACATTTAAATGACGTGTTCATTATTAAAGAGCTGCATTTATTTCTCTGTTATAAACCGACCTGAGACCAGCCTGCAGATGGGGACCTCTCTCTAACTTTATTAGCCAGTATCCAGCATTACAGATGGGCACAGGGAAGACCTACCTATGTAAATAAGGGAGAGGGGGTGACCCGCTGTCAGTACAATCTGAGATTGTTTGCTCATTATCCAGTGATCAGATCCCTCCAGGAAAACAGCTGAATTCAGAGCCATGAAACCTTATCTCCGAATTAGCTGCTTGGAATTCCAAGAGTCCCGAAACTCAGATAAGCCAGCTGGCAACACAATGCCGCCTTATGCTGAATAAAAGCAAACACTGTCCGCATGCCTCATACCTCTGAAGATTATTTACATCTGAATTCCGGCCGTTCGTTCAGTCTTACACGGTTGTAGCGGCTCCTCTCCTGGACTGAAATGGCTTCCTCTGATTTCACCGCACACTGTGAGCTTCTCACAATGGGAAGAAACTAGAAAACCTATTCTGGGCAAAACAATAGGAATGTCTTTGCTAAACTCTTGCAGAAAATGATCGCTTTCTGGCAGCCATGCTGATCCTGTCCATTATATCTTCTTGTAAATGAGGTCTCCCAAATTGGAGACAGAATTGTAAATGGGGGTCTAAGTAAAGATCTATATATAGGAGTCAGGACCTCCTTCCTCTTACTGGTGAACCTTCTAGTGATATTAACCTCTACATAGAGGAATCAGGACCTCCCGCTGGTGACCCCTCAAGTGATATAAAGATCTATATAGAGCAATCAGGACCTCCTTCCTCCACCTGGTGACCCCTCTAATGATATAAAGATCTATATAGGAGAATCAGGACCTCCTTTCTTCTCAGTGAAAGCCTCTAGTGATATAAACCTCTACATAGAGCAGGGGTCTTCAAACTTTGGCCCTCCAGTTGTTCAGAAACTACAGTTCCCATCATGCCTGGTCATGTCTGTAAATGTCAGTTTTACAATGCCTCATGGGATGTGTAGTTCCAGAACAGCTGGAGGGCCGTAGTTTGAGGATCCCTGACATAGAGGAATCAGGACCTCCCGCCGGTGACCCCTCTAATGATATAAAGATCTATATAGGGGAATCAGGACCTCCTTCCTCCACCTGGTGACCCCTCTAGTGACATAAAGATCTATATAGGGCAGTAATGGCGAACCTTAGCACCCCAGATGTTTTGGAACCACATTACCCATGATGCTCAACTACACTGCAGAGTGCATGAGCATCATGGGAATTGTAGCTCCAAAACATCTGGGGTGCCAAGGTTCGCCATCACTGCTATAGAGGAATCAGGACCTCCTTTCCCCTCAGTGACCCCTCTAGTGATATAAAGATCTTTATAGAGCAATCAGGACCTCCTGCTGATGATCCTTCTAGTGATATAAAGATCTATATTGAGGAATCAGGACCTCCTTTCCCCTCTGTGATAACTGAAGATATATACAGGGGAATCAAGACCTTCTTTCTCCCAGGGACCCCTCTAGTGATATTAGCATCTATATAGAGCAATCAGGACTGCCTTCCTCCTACTGGTGATCCCTTCTAGTGATATAAATGTCTATACAGATGAATCAGGACCTCCTTCCTCCTGCTGGTGACCCCTCTAGAGATATTAGGATTTATATAGAGGAATCAGGACCTTCTTCCAGCTGGTGACCCCTCTAGAGATATTAGGATTTATATAGAGGAATCAGGACCTTCTTCCAGCTGGTGACCCCTCTAGAGATATTAGGATTTATATAGAGGAATCAGGACCTTCTTCCAGCTGGTGACCCCTCTAGAGATATTAGGATTTATATAGAGGAATCAGGACCTTCTTCCAGCTGGTGACCCCTCTAGAGATATTAGGATTTATATAGAGGAATCAGGACCTTCTTCCAGCTGGTGACCCCTCTAGAGATATTAGGATTTATATAGAGGAATCAGGACCTTCTTCCAGCTGGTGACCCCTCTAGAGATATTAGGATTTATATAGAGGAATCAGGACCTTCTTCCAGCTGGTGACCCCTCTAGAGATATTAGGATTTATATAGAGGAATCAGGACCTTCTTCCAGCTGGTGACCCCTCTAGAGATATTAGGATTTATATAGAGGAATCAGGACCTTCTTCCAGCTGGTGACCCCTCTAGAGATATTAGGATTTATATAGAGGAATCAGGACCTTCTTCCAGCTGGTGACCCCTCTAGAGATATTAGGATTTATATAGAGGAATTAGGACCTTCTTCCAGCTGGTGACCCCTCTAGAGATATTAGGATTTATATAGAGGAATCAGGACCTTCTTCCAGCTGGTGACCCCTCTAGAGATATTAGGATTTATATAGAGGAATCAGGACCTTCTTCCAGCTGGTGACCCCTCTAGAGATATTAGGATTTATATAGAGGAATCAGGACCTCCTTCCTCCTGCTGGTGACCCTTCTAGAGATATTAGGATTTATATAGAGGAATCAGGACCTTCCTCCTGCTGGTGACCCCTCTAGAGATATTAGGATTTATATAGAGGAATCAGGACCTTCTTCCAGCTGGTGACCCCTCTAGAGATATTAGGATTTATATAGAGGAATCAGGACCTTCTTCCAGCTGGTGACCCCTCTAGGGATATTAGGATTTATATAGAGGAATCAGGACCTTCTTCCAGCTGGTGACCCCTCTAGAGATATTAGGATTTATATAGAGGAATCAGGACCTTCTTCCTGCTGGTGACCCCTCCAGTGATATAAAGATCTATATAGAGCATTGATGCCAAACCTTTACCCCCCGAAGGGGAACCCTATTGGGCTCTACTGTTTTGCAGGTATGTTCTTTAACACAAGGGGTCTCTTTATCTTTCCCCCCCCCCCTTTTTTCTCCCCCCCCCCAATCTCTGGGAGTAGGTTTCTTCTCTAGGGGCATCCTGGATAAGCAATAGGCTTTCCAGGGCACTTTCAGGGCAACATGTGGTCGCAGATGCAAATAATACTTCTTTTCATGTAAAAAAACTTTCATTGTAAAATGCCTATGTATATTCTGTTTCTTGGAATTTATATTCAATTATGTATTTCAGGAACATATGCAGATTCCCTGAGGAAGATTTATGTACTAAACAAACGGTTTGAAACGCGTTGGACTCTGCTATGTACCTATAACTGTATTGTATCATTCATGCTTTTTTCGAGTCTATGATTATAAATATGTACAGTTTATGATGATTATTTGTTATATCTACACCTTTTCTAAAAGGTGTAGATATTTTATCTTTATTACACGTAAAATAATTTTCTCCTGAGAGAGCCTTTACTGTTACCTTTAAAGTCCCATAAACCTAAGGGGGTTTCTTTTTCAATTGATGCCAAACCTTGGCACCCCAGATGTTTTGGAACTACATTTCCCATGATGCTCAAGCACTCTGCGGTATAGTTGAGCATCATGGGAAATGTAGTTCCAAAAAATCTGGGATGCCAAGGTTTGGCATCACTGATATAGAGGAATCAGGACCTCCTTTTCCCTTGGTGACCCCTCTAGTGATTATAAAGATCTATATAGAGGAATCAAGACTTTCTTTCTCCCGGTGACCCCTCTAATGATAACTGAAGATTATATATATATATATATATATATATATATATATATATATATATATATATATATATATATATATATATATATATATATATATATATATATATATATATATATATGGGGGTATCAGGAGCTCCTTTCTCCCAGGGACCCTTCTAGTAATGCACTCCAGAACCTGCTTTTCCCACTGCCTGGTTACACTGGCATACAAATCATCAGAAATAAGTACCCTCTTCCTCTAATTCTTGTCAGTACTGCACCCCTACTTTTGTACTATATGAAATAATTATTCAGTATCTGGAAGCACTGAACTATATGGCAGATACTGCATGCCTCCTTCCAGCAGACTTCAGTGGTGGAGTTCTAGTGATTGCAGTGCCATTCAGTGACGGGAGAGAGAAGTATTTGATATCTTCTTTACAGGTATAGGATGTAAAGAACAGAAACAAACTATGCAGGAGGACACCATTGGTGAGCATTTACACACTAAATGTTACCACCACATTCCTTTCCGGTCTATTTTGATGCAGTTGGTGTACATTAAATGCATGTTACTGTATGCCATCTAAAGAGTGCAATAAACACACAAAAAGAGCGGAAAAAAAAAAACGGTCACGTGTTACATTGCACACCTACAGAGCATGTGAAGGCGTTCATTCTTCGTATACTTAGTGTAATCTGAAGAGCTCTTTGGTTTGGTTAAGTGGAAAGTGGTGACATTCTATTGGCATGCCGTAAACACAAAGTGAAGATGGATGTCCCACCCTCATAGGAGCGCCAGGTGTATTCACATAACCGGATTGGCTGCATTGCTCCCACACATAGTTTAGCAATGTGGCCTTTAAATCTGTCCTCCAGCCTTCCCTTCAATCTTACACAGGTGTACCGGCTCCTTTCCTGGACTGATATTATTTAGTGTCCATTCACACTAGCGTTATGTGGGAACCAGTGCGATTCCAGTGCCGGTTCCGGCATCGCATAGGACTTGCAGGCAGCTCACACTGCCCTATGAGAACCACTGTGGGTGTCAATACAAAGTTAAAGCGGAGTTCCAGCCATTTACTCACCTGTCCAACGGTCCAGCGATGCGGCCGCCGGAAGCCTCGATCCTCTCCCTCGGCGCCGGCATCACTGCTGTGGGCACCCGGCTGTTACAGTTTGCGGCTTCACAGCCGGGTACCCACTGCGCATGCGCGAGTCGCGCTGCGCGCCGTGATTGGCCGGCAATCTTCTGGGACCTCTGACGTGTCCCAGAAGATTGCAGGGAGGGAGGGGGAGAGGAGAACTTCCGCTCAGGGCGCCGCGGCGCTCCGAGCGGAAGTGGGAGCGGGTACCTGTCAAAACTAGGTACCCGCTCCCCCCCCCCAAAAAATGACATGCCAAATGTGGCATGTCGGGGGGTCAGGACTCCCTAAAGCGGAAGTTCCACTTTTGGGTGGAACTCCGCTTTAACCACTTGACGCCTGCCCGCCCGCCGCAGATATACTGCGACAGGCTAGCTCGGCTGTGCGAAACGCCGTAACTGTACGGCGGTTCACAGGAGCGCTCCTTGGGGTGAGCGCGTGCCCGCCCCCTTTAGGCAGCAGGGATTCCAAGCCACGGGGCCGGCGGCCACCACTGCCGCCGGGCACCCCTGATCACTCCCCGCTGAGAGAGAATGGCGGTCTGCTGTTGTAAACACAGCTGACCGTTGTTCTCTCTGGAATGAACACAGATCGCTTGTGTTCCTCCTATTTAGGATCACAGGTCTCTGTGTTCATTTCACAAGTCCCTCCCCCATACAGTTAGAAAACACTCCCCTAGGCATACATTTAATACTTTGATCACCCCCCGGTTAACCCCTTCCCTGCCAGTGTTATTATAACAGTAACAGGGCATATTTTTAGCACTGATTACTGTAGTAATGTCATTGGTCCCCCCAAAAGGGTCAAAAATGTCAGTTAGGGGTCCGATGTGTTCTGCCGCAATGTCGCAGATCACCGCCATTAATAGTAAAAAATAAATAAATAAAAATGACAAATCTTTCCCCTAGTTTGTAGACGCAATTGGTTTGCACAAACCAAACAAAAAGGTAGCAGAATACAAATGTACCTAAAAAGGATGAAAAAAAAAATAGATTTTTAAATTCTTTTTTTTGGGAATGTTATATAGCCGAAAGTGAAAAAACTGAATTTTTGTAAAATCTTACCTGTAAAATTCCTTTCTCTGAGTCCTCCGACAGTCGCCGCCCCTCCATATTCATCACAATGGGGTTATGACCTTTGCTCCGTAGGAGTAGCTAGGCAACAGAATATGTTAGTACAAAGACTTTTAACATATCCCACCCCCAGGGGGTGGTCCCCTCAGCTCATAACCCTCCACTTCCTGTATCCAACTCAGTTTCAGTGGAATAGCAGTAGAGTATATAACCAACAACCCCAAAAGAGGGGCGGGGGCGGCGACTGTCGGAGGACTCAGAGAAAGGAATTTTACAGGTAATATTTTACAAAAATTCCGTTTTCTCTTACGTCCTCCGACAGTCGCCGCCCCTCCATATTCATCACAATGGGGATGTCCCAAAGCAGTGCAAACATGAGGGGTGGGAAAAACGCAGCCGCGCCTAAGGCAACGCCGTCTCCCATCAGAGAAATGAACCTTACCAAAGGAAGGAAACCAGTCGGGCATGAGAAAAAAACACTTGCTCAACAGGAGCAAGAACCCAGGGAAAAACAAAAATCCCAAACAGCCAAGGAGCCCGCAACAAGGGCTCTAGGGAACTGCCGCACTAAGAACCTTGCGGCCAAAGGAGGCATCCGCCGATGCTTGAACATCTACTTTGTAGAATTTTGTAAAAGTGTGCACAGTCGACCAAGTCGCCGCCTTACACACCTGGGCCACAGAGGCCCCATGACGACAGGCCCAAGACGTACTCAGAGATCTGGTAGAGTGCGCCTTCACAGGCACAGGGGGAACTTTCCCCTTCAAAGCATAGGCCTGTTCAATGGTCTGACTGATCCATTTGGCGATGGTAGAAGCCGACGCCGCCATGCCCTTCCGAGGACCCTCCGGAAGAACAAACAAGGAATCCGATTTGTGAAAGGATTCAGTCGATTTCAGGTAAACCCTGATCGCCCGGACAACATCCAAGGAGTGCAGCTGCACCTCTTTCGGATGTTTAGGCTTCGCGCAAAGCGAAGGCAAGACAATGTCCTCATTGAGGTGAAAGTCCGAAACCCTCTTCGGAAGAAAAGAAGAAGGATTAGGTCGCAAGACCACTTTGTCCAAGTGCACGACCAGATACGGAGACTTGCAGGACAAGGCTGCCAGCTCCGACACTCTACGAGCCGAGGTAATAGCCACCAAAAAGGCGACCTTCTTGGACAACAAAGACAGCGAGATTTCCCTGATCCTTTCAAAAGGAGCACGCTGCAACACGGACAGAACTAGATTCAAGTCCCAAGGGGGTAGAGGGTCCCTCCTAGGAGGGATCAGATGTCGTACCCCCTGCACAAAAGTGCTAACCAAAGAGTTAGATGCCACAGGACGTTGAAAGAGAACGGCCAACGCAGACACCTGACCCTTGATCGTAGCCAGCGCCAAACGCTGGTCAACACCCGTTTGTAGGAAGGACAACACCCTAGACACCGAGTAAGTGCGAGGTGAGAACCCCCTGGACTCGCACCAGGCAAAATACGCCTTCCAAGTACGGTAATAGACCTTCCCCGAGGAAGACTTCCTCGCATTGATCAAAGTGTGAATGACCTCAGGGGAAAGACCCCTGCACTTCAGGACCTCGGTTTCAACAGCCAGGCCGTCAAAGCCAGCGACTGTAAAGCAGGATGGAAGATCGGCCCCTGCGACAGGAGATCTTCTCGAAGAGGCAGACGCCACGGGGCGTCGATCGCCAGATTTACGAGGTCTGCGTACCAGGACCGGCGAGGCCAGTCCGGTGCCACAAGAATCACCGTGGTTGGTTCCAAGTGTAACCTGCGAAGGAACCTGGACAGCAATTGAATCGGTGGAAACGCATACATCAGTTGGTACTGATGCCACGGGGCAACCAACGCGTCCGACGCAGTTGCCCGAGGATCGCGAGTCCTTGCCACGAACCGTGGTACCTTGTTGTTCAGACGAGACGCGAACAGGTCCACCTCCGGGAGACCCCACTTCGCGCACAACATCTGGAAGACCTCCGGGTGGAGGGACCATTCCCCCTGGTCCAGGGACTGACTGCTCAGATAATCCGCCTGCCAATTCTCCACCCCTGGAATGTGAACTGCCGATATCGCCGGGACGTGCGTCTCGGCCCAAGACAGAATGTCGGCCACTTCTCGAGCCGCCCTGGCACTCCTGGTGCCTCCTTGGTGATTGATGTAAGCCACCGCCGTGGCATTGTCCGTCTGCACACGAACCGGACAGCCCTGTAGTCTGTCCGTCCAACGTCGAAGGCAGAGGCGTATCGCTCGCAGTTCCAGAATGTTGATCGGAAGGGAGGACTCTTCCTCCGACCAAGTACCCTGGGCAGACAGAACGCCCAGAACACCACCCCAGCCCAACAGGCTGGCGTCCGTGGTGATCACCGTCCACGAGAAGGGACGAAAAGATTTGCCCCCCGACACCGACGGGGACTGGAGCCACCACAGAAGATCCCTTCTGGTCCGATGACTCAACGAGATCCGAAGATCCAGAGATTGCGGTCGCCCGTCCCACCTGGACAGAATCTCCGCCTGGAGACCCCGCGTGTGAAACTGGGCGAAGGGAATCGCCTCGAAGGCCGAGACCATCAATCCCAGACACCGCATGCACGTCCGAATGGACGAGGACGGATCGTCCCTGAGGGACCCGACTTCCTCCTGAAGAGTCCCGAGTTTGTCGTCCGGTAGGAAGACCTTCGCCTGGACAGAGTCCAGAATCATTCCCAGGTAAGGGAGACGAACCGATGGGCACAGCGTTGACTTTGGAAAATTGATCGTCCACCCAAACTCCTGCAGAGTCTGCAACGTAACGGACAGATCCTTCTCCAGACCCTGGCTGGTCGCAGACCGAACCAGAATATCGTCCAGATACCCCAGGACCGAGATGCCCTGGGCTCTCAACAAAGCCAGAACCGGGGCCAACACTTTGGTGAACACCCGTGGAGCCGAGGCGAGACCAAAAGGTAACGCCACAAATTGGTAATGATCCTCCGCTATGGCGAACCGAAGGTACCGCTGGTGACCTTCGAAAATCGGGATGTGAAGATACGCATCCTTCAAGTCGATGGAAGCCATGAACTCCCCCGGAATCAGGGCAGCCACCACCGACCGCAGGGATTCCATGCGGAACTTGCGCACCCGCACGAAGCGGTACAGCGTCCTCAAGTCTAGAATCGGACGTACCTTGCCCTCCTTCCTGGGTACGGTGAACAGATTGGAATAGAACCCCCGAAATCTGTCCCGATGAGGCACCGGGACCACCACTCCCTGAGCCCTCAGGTCCTGCACCGCTAGATGCAGATCCCGCAAATGCTCCGGGGACAGTAGAAGATTTGAGGGAAAAAATCTGCTCTCCGGCCGAGAGAGAAACTCGATCTTGTAACCAGATCGAACGATTTCCTGAACCCACCTGTCCCGGACCCGGGACAGCCATGGCTGAAGGAAACCGAGCAAGCGTCCCCCCACCCCTGAGCCGGGTGAGGGCGCCCCTTCAGGCCGCACTGTTGTGGGCCGCGGAACCGGACTGGCCGGACTTTTGCTTACCAGCCCACGGCTTCTTGTGGGAGCCTTGACCCTTGGACGGCTTGCCCCTATAGCGTGACCGAAAGGCACGAAAGGACCCCTGAGGGGGTCGAAAGGAAGAATTCCTCTTACCAGGAGCCGTCTTAGCCTTGTGGGATTGGGGCAGGAGCGTGCTCTTACCACCCGTGACCCCCTTAATTAAGGCATCTAGGGATTCACCAAAAAGTCGAGAACCATCATAAGGCAAATTAGCCAAGGTCTTACGTGAAGATTGGTCTACCGACCAACACTTCAACCAAACCAGACGGCGAGACAACACCGCCACACTATGTACACGTGCAGCCAACGGAACCATATCCAGGTCCGCATCACACAAATACATGACACCCTGGTGGATTTGATCCACCATATCCAAAGTCGCCTGGGGGGCAGAATCAGCCACCAGGCTGCGTCTAAGCACCTGCGTCCAGCTAGTGACAGCCTGGGCCGCGATAAGTGAAGCAAATAAGGCTTTCAACATGGAACCCATAATAGAGTAGGTATGACGGGCAAGGGACTCCATCCGCTTGTCCGTGGCATCCCAGAACACCGGAGTGTCCTCAGCAGGAATCGCAGTGGACTTATTCAAAACCGCTATCGCATGATCCACCGGAGGCGGGATACACCAACGCTCATCAGTAGCGGGCGTAAAAGGATAGCGTAGCTTAAACCTAATCGGTACAGCAAAAGGCTTGCGTATATTAAGCCATTGTTCTTTTACAGCGCATTGAAAATCATCAGTGCAGGGAAACACCTGCGATGCTTTGCGCCTTTTCTGCGTCCCATAAGCTGCCAAGGCAGCAGGAGGACATGGTTCATCCTGTAAACGCAGTGTTTGCTTGATAGAAGCAACCAATTCATCCATGAGTGCAAGCTCTTTAGACGAGCCAGGGGGAGAATTATCAACCCCTTCAACCTCAGCCTCCATTTCTGACCCTATAAGGTCCAGGATGGAACGGGACCCTGACAAGAAGACCCCAGCCACAGCAGCCCCATCACCATCACCCTCTGAATCAGAGGAAATTGAAACCCTGGGCCTTTTTGAGGATTGAGCAGCCACCAGCATTTGCACCTGAGCCGCAAGGCTAGCCACAACCGCAGCCAGATCCCCCCCCGGGGGGGAAGCCGCAGTCCCCTGGCTTCCCACCAATGTGGCAGGAAATTTGCTTTCCTGAGAATCCATGCCCCAAAATGAGTACAAGTAAATGGGTGACCGCCCCTTTAAATAAGGCGCTGCGAACGTAGCCCACCGCCACTCAAGCACACCCACACCAGGGACCCCCACAGGGAGAAGTATACTCAGGCAAGGATACAGGGAATAGAGGGAAAAAACCCGGAGAGACCGCTGCTGCTGCTGCCTAGATCGGTGCTCCTGGATGAAAGGAAATGCTGATATGCAGGGCGCTCTATGAAAGCCTATGGAGGCTACAAGAAAATGGCCGCCACGCATGTGTACCATGCGGCCGGAGCGAGCACAGCCAAAATGGCGCCGTTTGGCGCCGAAACCGCGGCTCCCTCACCTCATGAAGGTGAAATAAAAATACACCATAAGTCATGAATAACATGGTGGACCGCCGCAGCGGCGCTGTAATGTGCCCCAAGCATGATAGCATCAAGCCCCACAGCACACAGCCGTTCACACAGGCAGACTGACACAGAGTGCAGCACAGCCCCCCCTCCTTGCAGCCCACATCATGCAGTGTGAGAGATAGGGAAACATCAATAGTGTGAACACAGGGCAAGGTAACACAGTCCCGGACTGACACCCCCCAGACAGACAGGCCCCCACATAGATACACTTACCGCTTACATGGCGTGGGGAACCCGCACAGGCGAACAAGCCGCTGTACATGAGACAGGGAGAGTCGCATCCAGAACGCAGCAGAAAGTGGGTTGAGAAACCGCACAGCGTCCGGTGAGGTAGCCACCTCACCCTAGCATCCCTGCACGGAACAGGGATGGGTCGTTCAGAAAACTCAGGAGCGGTACCTGACTGAACGCTTGATGGCAGGCTGAGAAACCACTGACCCACAACCTGCAACCAGTGGGGTCAGCCCGAGACGCAGCCCGCATGATCCTCTTCATCAGAAGATCTAACTAATGCTGGTAAAAATAACAGCTAAATAAGAAAGAGAAAAAACTCAAATAAAATCAAAAAAGGATAGAAGGCTGAGACAAAATGCCCCAGCATAGAAACATCCAGCTACTCCTGACAAGCTAGACAAATGAAACTGAGTTGGATACAGGAAGTGGAGGGTTATGAGCTGAGGGGACCACCCCCTGGGGGTGGGATATGTTAAAAGTCTTTGTACTAACATATTCTGTTGCCTAGCTACTCCTACGGAGCAAAGGTCATAACCCCATTGTGATGAATATGGAGGGGCGGCGATTGTCGGAGGACGTAAGAGAAATATTGTTTTTTTCCCCAGAATGGTGCTCTTTTATTTGTTTATAGCGCAAAAAATAAAAATATCACAGGTGATCAAATGCCACCAAAAGAAAGCCATTTGTGGGGGGGGGGGGGGGGGGGGAAGACATCAATTTTATCTAGGTACAGCATCGCATGACCGCGCAATTGTTCATTAAAGTAACGCAGGGCCGAATCGCCAAAAATGACCTGGTCATTAAAGGGGTAAATCCTTCCGGTCCAGAACTGGTTAAGTAATATTCATTACACAGAAAACCCCCTACTACAGCCCACCCAAACACCGGACACCCAGGCAGCTCTGCACCCACCCCACAGTCTGAGTCCTTCCAATACTGCACCAAATGATTAATAATGATTGGATTTAGTGTCCGTCCCTGCAGACCGGTCCTCTTCACCCAACTCTGAATTTCACCGAGCCAGCCGGATACACAGACAGCCGACTCATTGTGTCTGTGTGCCGGATCAGCGGGATCAGCACTCCTCGCTGCATCCCCATCCCCTCCAGACAAACAACAAACTGCAATATAACATTACAAATCTTCCCACATAGCTGAACAGCAAGAGGCAGGCATGAAAGAGGACCGGTCATAGAATACAGATTATCTATATGTGTCTGATCATAGAATACAGATTGTCTATATGGGTCTGATCATAGAATACAGACTGTCTATATGGGTCTGATCATAGAATACAGATTGTCTATATGTGTCTGATCCTAGAATACAGATTATCTATATGTGTCTGATCATAGAATACAGATTGTCTATATGGGTCTGATCATAGAATACAGATTGTCTATATGGGTCTGATCATAGAATATATGGGTCTGATCATAGAATACAGATTGTCTATATGTGTCTGATCATAGAATACAGACTGTCTATATGGGTCTGATCATAGAATACAGATTGTCTATATGGGTCCCACAACCACAATGGCAGCGTGAACGGGCCCCCCCCCCCACCACAATGGCGGCGTG